>NW_020190027.1:181245-181545 GCF_900000015.1 Plasmopara halstedii | reverse complement strand
AGTTATACACCCTCGTCAACGGTATGACGGGGGAGGAAGATGGCGACGTCCGCCTCGATGCTATGTCTGCAGTAAATGCTCTTTTTGAGCTGGACGTGATGTCCCTTGAAGAGTTCGGCAGTGCCTTGAAGGCAGGCGATTTGGCCGAAGTGCGACCGGACAAGGAGATAAACTCGTCTTTGCTTCTGGATGAAGCTGTCTTGAAAGACACCAAGAGAGTGCTGAACGCACGGAGTGGATCGTCGATCCTACGATATCTCTTGGACCCATACTATCTTTTGGTAAAGGAATATCAAAGAT
>NW_020190027.1:180601-181235 GCF_900000015.1 Plasmopara halstedii | reverse complement strand
TAGACTTGGATGCAAGGTATGACCTCATCCTAGGAATGGCATAGTTGGAACACCATGAGACATGGATTGATTGGAGGTCAAAGACCTTGGGCGCTACGCGCACGTCTCTCGGTGAAGCTTTGGCGAGTCATGAACACACCTCTGCTAGGAGGCAAAAGCGCTATTGGCGAGAGCACTAGACCGAGACGGTCAACGTGCTGGACATTGCAACGTCCGAGTTGGTAGACACGAACGGTGTATCGAACAGGAGTCCCGAGCGTGGCTCGCGGGCTGATCGTGGAGTGGCACGTAACCCACTGAGCGCTGCACAAGTTTCGGAGCAGTCGCTGCATGTCATGGGTGACATAATCGGCCAAGGGCCGAGGCATCGAGGGCAAGGCCCCCGTGATGCACATGAAGTGGCACGTGAACCACTGAGCACGCTCTTGTTGCGAAGCAGTCGCTGCATGCCATTGATGGCGTGGTCGGACAGATTCCGAGGCATCTTGGGCACGGCCCCTTAGATGCGCATGGAGTGGCACGTTATCCACTGGACGAAGGCTGCGGGGTCAGCACTTCTCCGTCGGATGTTGTCGATAACATTGGAGCTCCAAAGTAGCGGACGTGAGGGTGACACCGGACGACTCGGAATGCT
>NW_020190027.1:180294-180591 GCF_900000015.1 Plasmopara halstedii | reverse complement strand
AACGTCGTCTGTGACAGATTTGATCCGCACCGCGTATGCGGGTGATGAGATGTGTGTATCGTCGCTACGGGCTCTAGGAAGCTAGGAGTTTGGAAGTTTGGACCAGAAATTTTCACAAAGACAACGTGCACGATTGCACCGATATTCGCAGAATAACGGTTTGCTGTACTATAGCACCGATTCATCGGATACAATACGAATTGTGGTTCCTCATGATGACGATTTGAAATACCGCATCCTCTATGAGGCGCACAACACACCACTCAGTGGTCATCTCGGTCGTGAGACAACGTACAG
>NW_020190027.1:179523-180284 GCF_900000015.1 Plasmopara halstedii | reverse complement strand
CAGGGCAACAAGGAATTTGTGGACTTTGTCCAAGAGATGCGAACTCTCATTGCCGGGACGGCAGCAGATCCCCTCCCGGAGGCGGTCACAGTGACCGTGCTTATGGAAGGCCTCCGCACTGGTGTGATCAGGTTAGAAGTCTTCCGTGTACTTCCGTCTTCATTTCAAGAGGTGGTGAATGTGGTATTGAATGCCGAAATCAATTTCAAGTCGGCACGACTTCGGTTGGAATGAACACTCTAACGGCTCGTCGAGCGGGCCAATGCCCATGGATCTCAGCTATGCTGAGGACGAGGGGGCAGAGCTCCGAGCTGCCGGGCAGCATACACACATTCGACGGTGTTTTGTCGGTGGAGACACCTGTCACCTGCTGAACGATAGCCCCCTGCGCAAGGCGCTTCAAGGTTCTGTGAACCATCGCCCCAACGCCAACCAGTCTGGTTCGTCGCGGGTACGACACCACCCAGTAGGCGCAGGGCGACCTACTGGGGAAGAACTGAGTAATATTGAGCCTCAAGGAGGTAGAGGTCAACAGGGCCCAGCCCCGAAGAGCTCCGTGCTCTTGAACGCAGAACGTGTATGCAAGCCGGGCTTGCTGGTCGTGGAGGCGGCCACAAGGGCTTCGAGAAGCCATGGAAGATCTTCATCGATTCTGGGGCGTCGGGCAATTATGCTCGATGCTTCACGATGGAAGGAAGTCAGCTGTAAGCTGAGGCGCTAAAAGCGCGATTGGAAGACATCGTCACTGTTAGTCTAGCGAA
>NW_020190027.1:178657-179513 GCF_900000015.1 Plasmopara halstedii | reverse complement strand
TTACAATAAGCTCAACGCTGCCACCATTCCGGCACAAACGCCAATTCCTAGAAAGGATATCCCTCAGAACAACATGGTGGGATGTACGAAGTACAATGCACTCGATCTGGTAGATGGATACTACCAATTGCTCATGAGAACGAGTGACATTCCGCTGACAGCGCCAAGCACTCAGAGTGGTGTGCTCTGGAAGTGGCTGGTGATGCCCCAAGGGCAGTCAAATGCACCAGCAACATTTTAACGTTTGTGACACAGTTGTTCAGGCCCCAAAGGGCGTATGCACAGACATGCTTTGACGACATTTTCGTTCACAGTCGTGCGGAGCACGGGAGGACGGATGAGGAAAACCACATCGTCCATCTAAGAGCGGTGCTCAAGCGCATGCGCCTGAATAAACCGTACGCCAATGCAGACAAGTGCATCTTTGACGCAGAAGAGAATCTTTTTAGGGTGCTTCACTGGGAAGCGTGGCCTCGAACGGATCCCGCTAAGGTCAAGGCCATTGTAGACTCGCCGGCTCCAAGGAACCAGAAGGACTTGCGTAAGTGGCTTGATCTCGCCAACTACTTGCTCAAGTATAGCGTAAATTACGCAGAAATGGCCCGGCCATTATCCAACCTCCTTAAAAAGGATGCAGAATGGTATTACACCGAAGATCAGGAGGCTCTTGACGGGGTCAAAGACAGCCTCCTACATGCACCGATACTGGCGCTGCCAGACGCCGATCGTCCTTTCAGCATCGTCTGTGACGCTTCGGACTTTGCCATCGGCTGTATACTGGTGCAAGCAGATGTCGAGGGGCGAGATCGGGTGATCGCGTTCGAATCTCGACAGCTCAAAGCTGCATAGAAGAACG
>NW_020190027.1:178554-178647 GCF_900000015.1 Plasmopara halstedii | reverse complement strand
GTGTCTACCGTAGATGATGGTGCACAGTTATACACCCTCGTCAACGGTATGACGGGGGAGGAAAATGGCGACGTCCGCCCCGAGGCTATGTCT
>NW_020190027.1:178010-178169 GCF_900000015.1 Plasmopara halstedii | reverse complement strand
GCTTCAAACGGATGCGTCTGGTGTAATCAGATACGCTGTAGCTCGTCTCAAAGTATCAGAAACGTATGTGACTTGATATCTCAGCTGCTAATTGCGTGACGAACGTTTAAGTGCGTTCATTGTTGACGCAGCTTCAAATGGATGCGTCTGATGTAATCT
>NW_020190027.1:176912-178000 GCF_900000015.1 Plasmopara halstedii | reverse complement strand
GGGGCTTTGGTGAGTCATGAACCCACCGTTGCTAGGAAGCAGAAGCGCTATTGGCGTGGGTACCAGACCGGGACGGTCAATGTGCTAGATATCGGAGTGTACGAGTTTTCAAACAACGAAGGTGTATTTTTTGAGATTGGATGAGAGTCCTGATCGTGGCTCGCGGGCTGAACGTGGAGTGGCACGTAACCCACTGTGCGCTGCTCAAGTATTGGAGCAGTCGCTGCATGCCAAGAATGGCTTGGTCGGCCAAGGGCCGAGGCAGTAAGGGCAAGATCCTTGTGATGCACGTGGAGTGGCACGTAAACAACTGAGCACTGCTCACGTTACAAAGCAGTTGCTGTGTGCCAAGAATGGCATGGTCGGACGTGGTCTAAGGGCGAGGCCCTTATAATGTGCATGGAGTGGCACGTAATCCACTGAGCACTGCTCACGTTTCGTAGCAGTTGCTGCATGCCAAGAGTAGCATGGTCGGACGAGGTATGAGGCATCCTGGGCAAGGCCCCTCTAATGTGCGTGGAGTGGCACATTTTCCACTAGACGAAGACTGCGGAAATAGCAGCTCTTCTTCGGATGTTTGTAATAACATCAAGGCTCCCATGGAGCAGGGATTGGGATACTGGACGACGCCGAGTGCGTATTCCCACTGGTCTCGATGAGACGTAAACCCCCTATAGAGAGGAGACGGCGAAACCATATGTTATCTGCAAAATGCAAAGCGTCGACCCTGACCCAGGGTGTGTCTACCGTCGACGATAGCGCACAGCTATAAACCCTCGTCAGCGGTATGACGGGAGTGAAAGACGGTAACGTCACCCTCAAAGCTATTCCCGCGGTAAATGCTCTGTTTGAGCTGGACGAGATGTCCTTCGAAGAGTTTGGCGGTGCCTTGAATGCAGACTAATAAGCCGAGGTGGTCATTATAAGACCGAACGAGGCGATCAACTTGTCGTCGCTTTGGATGAAGTAACACTAACAAGGTGCTGAACGCACGAAGTAGATCGTCGATCCAAATTATCCTTTGGTAAAGGAATGTCAAGACGACGTCTCCAAAAACCCGCCGTCTGTCCTACTTCCGGACCGGGATT
>NW_020190027.1:171058-176902 GCF_900000015.1 Plasmopara halstedii | reverse complement strand
CTACTTGCACAAGTATAGCGTAAATTACGCAGAAATGGCCCGGCCATTATCCAATCTCATTAAAAAGGATGCGGAATGGTGTTGGAGCACCGAACATCAAGAGGCTTTCGACGGGGTCAAAGACAGCCTCCTGCCACCGATATTGGCGCTGCCAGACCCCGATCGTCCTTTCAGCGTAGTCTGTGACGCTTCGGACTTTGTCATCGGCTGTGCACTGCTGCAAGCAGGCGCCGAGGGGCGAGATCAGGTGATCCCGTTCAAATCTATACGGCTCAAAGCTGCAGAGAAGAACTACCCAGTTCATGACTAGGAGCTACTTGCGATGAAGCTTGCACTTGTTAAGTTCAAAGTGCACCTGCTTGGCTCAAAGCCGTTTGTGACATGCGTCCTTACGCACTGCGACTCAGTCGCCTCACCTCTCGCCGAGGATGGCCAAGTGGCTATCCTTCTTTGCACAATATAGCTTCAAGGTGAAGTATAAGCCAAGAAAGCAGAATATTTTGGCTGATGCGTTGTCACGCAGACCGACTATGAGCTTGCTCATGTCACGACGGTGACGTCGTCAGTGACAGATTTGATCCGCGCCGCATACGTGGGTGATGATTTGTGTGTAGCGCAGCTACAGGCTCTCGGGAGCAAGGAGTTTGGATCCATGGACAAGAATTTGTCGTCGCGATTGTGTGCGCGGTTGCACCAAAACTCATTTATGCGCTGCTGTATTATATAACCGACCCGACGGATACGTCACGAATGGTGGTATCTCACGATAAGGATTTGAAGTACTTTATTTTCAATGAGGCCCTTGACATCCCACTCAGTAGTCATCTTGGTCATGAAAAGACCTACAGCTTGGCGAGTTGCCACTACTGGTGATCCAAGCTGTACAAATGGACGAGCATCTATGTACGCATGTTTGAGACATGTAAAAGGGTGAAACCCTGTCCGAATGTGGCGGCGGCGCTGGCCGGTTCGCCGGTACTTTCGGGTGTTGGCAGTTCATGCGTATGGACTTTGTGTTTGGCCTGCCGAACCCCTCGGCGGGCAACACGGGTGTCGTAGTATTTGTGAACCGTTTGAGCAAGATGGCTCATCTCGCGGCTGTGCCGGACACCATCGACGACGGTGTGGGTACAGCGACGCTGTTTGTATATCGTGTAGTTCAGCAACATGGACTCCCGAACTCAATTGTCTCTGATACCCTAGACCGCCGCTATCACTGGGAAGTTTGGGTCTACAATCTTCAGTGTGCTGGGCACCAAGTTGACTATGTCAACAGCGGACCATCCGCAAACCGATGGTCAAACTGAGCGCGTGGATCGCGTCGTTGAAGACGATCCCTAAGCGCTGGAGTGCCATGCTGCCACTTGTAGAGTTTGCTCTGAACAATGCAGTGCATTCGTCTACCGGCTACACGCCGTTCTACGTGGACGAGCTTGTTAACTCTCGCATTCCGCTGACGCCGCCATCCCAAGGCTCATGGCTTGGTGGGGGAAGTATAGCTGAACGGCTAGCTGATGTCAGTCCCCTCACTGTCCGTAAAGAAGTCGAAGACTTCCTGTCTGCCAGACTAAGTGTCCTACAACACATTCGCGATGCGATGGCGGAAAGCCAAGACATGCAGAAGGAATATGGAGACGAAAAAAGAAGAAGAAATGCTGAAAACATTTAGGTCGGAGAACCTGTTTTGTTCAATGCTAAAGACCTTCCTACACATGCAATTTCTGCTGTCTTTAAGACGAAGCCCCGTCCACGGTCTATTGGACCGTTTAAGGACGTGGCCAAGCCTAGCGTTTACGCTGAATCTTTCGGGAAGGATGCGCACCCATCCGGTGTTTTATGTGGGCTTGATAAATCGTACTGGGATCCGGCGCAAGTGAACGCGGAAGCGTTGGCACCGGGGTGGTGCCCAAAGGCGCTCGACCACCCAGAAGCTGAGCCGGCAACTGGTTTCGAGCACGGAGTGAAAGAACTTCCATTTCTAACCGCGCGAAGCGCTCCACCGTTACACGAAGTGATGTATTTGCCTGCTGGACGACTAGGAGCCGCTCCGACAGAGCACCATGATCCTCGACGCGAGATAGGCGGTGCATAAAGTGTTCCAGGCTCTCGAGGTCTTCCGCACTGCTGTAGGCGACCTCGGTAGATGCTCGGCAGAGTGCCGATGACGACGAAGTTTGTCCTCCAACGCTCGAAGAGCATCGCGAGTGAGCGGACGCTGATTGACCAAGTCGCATTGTCCGCTGCCGACTCTTCTCGATGAGAATGGGGCGTCCTTTACCATATGAAGCGCCTTGTGGGTTGACGTCGTCGACGGGGTTTAACCAGTTTTTTAAGTGGCGGGGATACACAAACTCCGATAACTCGTGGGAGTTTGAGGTGCCACTTCGGCAAGACTGTCCAAACGTCGAGGATGCTTATGATCAGAAGAAATATGACGCTTCGCGTCGTCTTACGCACCGCGATTCTCGGCAGTAGCCGAAGAAGCTGGATGGCCATGAGCCGAGCTCAAGGTATGGCCCTGAGCCGCTAAGGTCGTAGCCTCATCCGTGTGAGAAACCACAGAGCTCGCGGGAGCGTTATGGATTGTTTCATATATCGCAGGGCGACAATAGGCAGGAAGTCGGCGTTGCGCCTTGAGTTTGGCAAACCTAAATCGAAGATGGCGCTCAACGTACGCGTCAACTTGCTTGCGGCTTCACGGAATAATAGACAGTGACGAAAGCTTTTGGTGCCGCTGCACCCATCGCATAAAGTGCTAAACGTCATCTGCAGCGGTTTCGCCTGAGGCGAGCACCACAGGAATCGTCCGCGGGAACAGGAGCGCCTCCTCTTTGAGCTCGAAGTCGAGCGCGGTACATATCCATTAGGATTTCTTGTGTTACCAAAAAGCGAGCTCGAAGAGCTTTCCACTGATCAAGCTTAGTCTGTGTAGTGGCCGAGGGCCCGACTACGTAGACGCCTAACGACCGAGTGATCACGCCTTTCGCTTCAGTAGCGGGATCCACCGAGCGCAAGCTGTATTGTCTAAGACCGAACGTGGATACGAGCGCCAGAGAGCCGCCCTGTGAGCAGCCTCTTCGCTGCTCCTGTACCTCGTCGAGGCGATTGGAAATAATCACTTCCCTCGGAAACCGGGAGGTCGGGAAACGGACATGGTGTCCACAGGGTTTGAGCTGGGCTCACGTCGCGCCGTTGGCGCACTTCATCTTCCTCGTCATCCCATGCTGGGAAGGAGTGTCCGACTCGTAGCTTACTTCCTCCAATTCCTCGACAAGGAAATCCGTCGCTCGGGGTGGGCGTGTGGTGTTGTGCCCAGTTGCAGAGGGCTCGAGATGAGGTGCCCGTAAAACCGCGGATGTACTGTCCGGAGATGCACCCTGTGCAGAAGAAGAAGAAGTGCTTTGCTCAAGGCCTTTGCTCACGGGTGCCCTTACTACCGGCTAGGCTGGGTGTTTGGTGTGTCGTAGGATCAGAGCTCATAGTGCGGCGTTTTTCTTAAGGAACGTCAAGGTGTCTTAGACACGCGAGCTTCGAATGAGGCGACCGTTTAATGTGAGTTGGCGATATTCACAATTTTAATGGGGGAGAGTGTAACGGGGTTACATGAACCCTTGTATAAAGGACAGGTTTGCAACAGATTGTGCGACCGCACATAGGTGTGTATGACACAGTTAGTGTAATAACACAGTGGCCTGGCTACCCCATAACAAGAAGCCACCACGTGGCAAGATTGCCAATACTAATGCATATTCCTATATTAGTTAGGTATTGCTATATTAGTTAGGTATTGCTATATTAGTTAGGTATCGCTATATTAGTTAGGTATTGCTATATTAGTTAGGTATTGCTATATTAGTTAAGTATTACTATATTAATTAGGAGAATCTAGGGTGTTAGATATTGGCGGCTCTGCCGCAACTAAACCAATTAAAATATTTTCGTTTTTGAACAGATGTGTTCGTTTGCCTTGGTATGGCTTTAGTACTTAGAAGTAACGGATTGCGATCCGCTACACTCGTACTGGTTTTTGGAATGAGCGTAAGGTCGGTAACCTTAGCTTAATTTCCTCTAAGCAAAGAGCTAAGGTAGCCCCGCTGCATACAACCTAGCAATTTCTCAGCCTTATTCTTCCGCCGAGAAGAACTAAAGCTGTCCATCGAAATAGTTATTCGACAGGTGGGAGGCGACCGAATTTATGGTATACTTGACCAATAACTGTTAAAGCCAACCCGCGGAGACCATCAATTAGGTGATGAGCTATTACCTCGACGTCCGCGTCACGCTTTGTTCTTCAAAAAGTCAAGCATGAGACGACGCTTAAGGCAGAAGCTACTTTGATAAGGCTGGATAGTAAATACTTAAGGCTGATGAGGTAGCGTGTTTTTCTCACTCAGTGCGCGAATTGAGTTTGAAGCCATCGCTACCTGTACCAGCTTCATTACCCAAACTTCATTCTTACGAAGGATACAGCTGTCCCAACCGCTGCTTCTCCAAGTGCAGGCAATATTTCAGGTGAGTGACTATCGGAGGTTGAGCAGTCGCGAGGCAACTGTCTCGTGCTTGTTTCACTCTTTCTAGTAACAAAGCACCCAAATGCAAGGCGTGTATGAGTTGGACATCAGTGCAGCTAGCGATTTCGGACGGATCAAACCGTAATCAGGGCGTGATGATTTGGACAAGAGTCAACGTGACTCTTGCGCTTGCAGTAGAGCTTGCTGGGCTTGCTAAACCAGGTTTAGCTTGTTTCTTACGAGCTATTCATCGTCGTAGGGAAAAAGGCGAGGTGTCGCGTCACTTCTCACCGATCAAAGACGGCATTAAGTCTGAAATTCATGCAGTGGGAAGGCTGGGGCAAAGATGCTTCTTTCTTGGGGATTGGCAAGACCGTGTTCAGCAGATGGGTCTGAATCGTTTAGTCGGTACTCGGTGAGACCCTGGGACTATTCCCATCGAAGAACACCTCGACATTTTCAACCGGAGTTCCTAATAGTGTATCGGTAACAAAGATCGTCCCTGTAGTAGGTAGACTAGCTAAGTTGGTGCACCGTCACGAACTCCGAAGCAATGAGGCTATGGCGAGCGGGAATGGTATAGTGCGGAGCTCATGGGCTTTCAGTTGTACGTCATAAAAGAAAGATAACTCTTTATACGACATAATACCATGCATATTTTCAATTTTAGTCCGGACAGATTCCATCTTTTAAATACGTACTTTGAACTAGCTCGTTCACTGGCTTTCAGTTGCGCTCCTGGTTGGAGCACAAGAACCCAACTTGGCGCGGATTATTCGTATCAAAGTGTTTTATGGGTGGGAGTACGCGGCATCCTCGTTGCACTTTCTTTCGTAGCTCTCTTTGTGCTAGGTGCATGGCAGCTCCGCGTTATCAGCCTCGAAAGAGACTTGATGTGTCTACCTATGTCAGGCGCGACATTTGGGGGATAAATCTGTAAAATGGCGGTACGGAAATTTTACATGTGTGCCCAGATAATTCATGTTATTTTTTGATAAACGACGAGCTGCCCTTTGGCTTGATAAAGAAGTTATGCTGATTCTTAAGCATGAATCAGCTGGACGTTGCGGATGTCGGATCCTTTTTTTTGTTAAATTTAAGAGGGGCTACTACTGCTACTCAAACATTTCATCTGAAAATGATTTTAACTAACAGATTTTTACGAATAAAAGACCTTCTACTATTACAAGCCCCCATCGAATTTTCGACAATGTTCTAGAAATAAAAGACCGCTTCGATTAAAAAAGACCTCTTCAAATAAAAAGCCGCTGTAAGCATTGGGCCGTTATTTTGAAATCAACCATGCGTCAAGCGATTGAGCTCGGAAAGAAGC
>NW_020190027.1:170914-170979 GCF_900000015.1 Plasmopara halstedii | reverse complement strand
GGCGTGGATTGACTACAAGTGCTACCAAGTGTGATGGGTCACACGGCACCTTGCACAGCGGAAGG
>NW_020190027.1:170369-170904 GCF_900000015.1 Plasmopara halstedii | reverse complement strand
ACATCAGTGCCCATTCTCGCGCTCGACCACCGAGCTTTGAGATGGCTAGCGCCACGCGTTGATGCTCGGTCTGGAGCATGGCGGATACGATGGCCATATCGGCCTCTCTCACCCAGAGCAGGAGATTTTCTCCATCCTTCCCCTCAAAGACATTAACGCTCACCATGAGCGGCTTAGGGCGGGGGAAGTCATCAGTTACTAGCGGTGGCGTCATATTCCCAAATGAAGCAGACATCTTCTGCTGCAGTTGTTGTAGCAGGGCGTTTTCGTAACTTAAAGACGCCTCTAGACGCGCACCGATTGTCTCGGGGCCTTGCGCAGCAAGGTGTTGCACGCCCTCAGGGCTCAGCAAGGACATCAGCTTGTTAAGCCCGTCCTGCATGCCCTGGGGCAAAGAGGAAAATAATATCATCCTCACTGAGAATCAGTCTAAACGACTCAGATGTAGATTGACTACAACTGCTACCAAGTGCAGCGGGGTTGCCGTAGCTTTGCGATTCGAGATAGCGTAATTTAGGTCACCGACCTTTTGTTC
>NW_020190027.1:170139-170359 GCF_900000015.1 Plasmopara halstedii | reverse complement strand
CCTGCTTCGCTCACAGATCGGCATGCACTGCTTTGAAATCTGGAAGGAAGTCCAATGGCAAGGGGATATGCTCGATGACCTTGAGTATCTTCGGGAATGCAACCACTTCTTCCCAGAGAATGCAGAAGTGTTGCAGTTTCAACAAGAGGAAGGCCAATTTGTGCTTACGACCCGAAAGCTTGCGCTGAAGCACTAAGGTGATCCCACGCGTAGATGCACT
>NW_020190027.1:158625-166007 GCF_900000015.1 Plasmopara halstedii | reverse complement strand
GTCCCCCAAAGAGAATGAGCACAGAGTTCACCAATTCATGCAGAGGGGGGGGGGCGGAGCGTCGAAGTCGCCTCCTCCTCACTCTCAGTGAGGCCAAAAGCGTTGTAAAGATACCTTGACAGTAATTCTGGCCGCTCACATCAATAACAGCTTTAGCTCTTCACAAGAATTAGCCATAAATGCTTATCCTAGAAGAGCCCGCCTATCGTTACGCCATATCGACAGTAAGAAAATGAGGAGACTCTTGAAGTAACTATACCTGTAGGAGCAGGCAATGCAAGGAAAGGGTACAAGAAATGAAGTGACTTAAAACGCAATGCGTTCTCACGATTGATCAATTAGCTGGAGCACTACAAAAAAAGTTTGAGTTTTAATGTGGCATAAGTGGGAGCTTGTAATGAGGTACTTCGTGTACTTTTGTATACTTAAGCCTTACACTTGTGTACGATTAAACGAAACTCAAACTTCATCTAATATTTTGTGAATTTTTGGAAGTACCGTAGTAACGCTACTAATGAAGATGATAAGATTCTGTAAAAGGGATATACATGAACCTATGGGCTGTTAGCCTCACGTCAAGCAATACAACTAGGCGTACGATGGATACATAAACAGAAAATGGTTAGAATTATCGTTATAATAGATTAATTTTAATGTGTTAGAAGAACAAGCTGGATGGCTAGTACAAGAAGGAAAACACTTTCCCTCCTGGCTGAACCGTAAAACCCGCACTCTGAAATTTGTTAACGCTGAATTCTGGCATCAAGCCTCCTTCGTGTAAGGTGGACTTCAACGTCATTGCAACTTCCATGGTAGAATCTAATCCATATGTGACTATTAATCGTGGCGATCAGGTATCATGACGACTGCAGCTGCAAATATGATGTCATTCATATTATAACTGGTATTAATCGTTTGTTGTGCTTCATACTCCACGGAGAATAGATCATATTCAAACCAGTAACCCATCCATGACAATGAGCATTAGATTTATTGACGATGAGTTGCGGTGAACATGGTTTTTAATCCCCATGCTTTCGCGCTGGTACACGGTTTTTTATCAGTATCTAACTAAAAATCCTTGGCAATTGTGTCTCATCAAAAAAATTTAACATAATCCTTTATTATTGCGCTTTTTGCGCGTATGGTTCAGATCTTGGTTAGTTTGCCAGCCTCCTCTAACGCAAATCTGCTCCAAAAGTCGCCCTATGAAGCATGCTCATGGTAAGAGCAGTAGGAAGGTATAAACGGCAACCAAAATTTATCTTACTTTATACAGCGGCTCAGGGGTATCTGCCGTATCTGGATGCGGGGTGGCAAAAAGCGTCAGGATGATGGCCGCAATGTACTTGTCTTGCAAACTAACATTGTCATTTGAACCGTAATTGTCCTTTTTTGCTTTTAAAGTGGTAAGAAGGTGCTGGTGTGTCACCTGTACTTCACTACAACAGCTGAAAAACGGGCTGTTGTCGCTCTGATTTAAATCAGAATAATATGCTATTCTGGCGCTATATCACCTTTGTATTGCTTGAGTGTGTCAATTTGCTTTGGAAACACGTTTGTTTTTATACAGCGGTTGGAAAATAAATCGAGCAAACGACGGTAACCAGAGACTCGTCAAGGGTGTTACCCTCGAATATATACATTTACTGATACCTGGAGTCAAATATTTTGTACTTGTCAACAGCTTTAGCAAGTAGCCGTGTAATGTCATAGATGCTATTATATATGCAAAGAGCGAGCCCAGTTTCGTGCGAATCCCACTCGGTGTCAGCTTTTTGAGACAGAAAAGCTAACGGGAAGTGTAAAATACTGTTTCTCTTCGGAAAGCTGGTCCAACGCATAAAATTATCCTGAAAAGAGTGCTGTATGGAAAGGCATGATGGCTTATAGTATGAAAATATTCTCGACGTAGCCGATGGGCGTTATCATTCACTTGTACAAAGTGGTGACTCCTCATTCAACGCATTTGAATGAGGACATGCATTGAATGCACCGAGTGGGACACTCTAAAAGCGTCCCAGCGTCTGTCGTATGCATCAGCGATATGCTCGCAAAAACCTTTTAGCTGCATCGTGCATATGCACAGACCAGTTTCAACGATATATTCATCGATAGTCATGCTAGGCATGGCGAGTGAAACGTAAATTTAGATCCTGAGGTATGTTTAAGCGTATGTACGTTGATCAGCTGCTTATCAATGTTTACATATGCGTCGTGACTCTTACGAGAACCCACCCGTCTTGGGCTGCTCCATTGTAAAGCATGATCTTTGGGTAGAATCGGCAAAGGATATGACCATTGCAGTTGGCCGATGCCACTCTTTCAATGTGAATTTTGAGTGCGGTTTGGTCTGGCCAAATATTTGCACAACGATTGTGCAACCTTTGCCAGTATGGAACGTCTTCTTTTCGAATTTTGCAAGGAAAACTTTCCTTGCCGCTAAGTTAAGCCACTTGAGAGCCTCGATTCTAGCTTTCCTCGATACGCCACTTGAGGGCTTGGTTTCTGGTTTAACCAGATAAGCCATTTTTGGGCCTTGATTCTGGCTTTCCTGGATCAGTATCGACCACTGATTTCGTCTAAGTTGCATTGACCTTTGCCATTGGATGCAGTGTGCTTCGTGCTACTGACGGTAGACTTGTATGCGTTAGTTGTGCCAGATTGAACTGTATAAGATAAATTTACTGCTTACGTCAAGATGGTACTTGTTATAATAATGTTTTTTTCAATTAAGGGTACACCCGCTCGGCTTGAAATCATTCGTGATGACTAAGACCATGCGTCATTACGTACGACGACATTATCACCATGCATCTCTCAGAATGGGAATGATGGTACATGCTGTTTCACGAGTATAAGATTTGTGTGTAGTTTGTTCCTATTCAGCAAAATTGGGAGAAGAAACTGCTTTCACGTCGCACAAACTACATGTTATCCCATAACGGAGATTGTACCCAAAAAATACTGATGCTATCCTCCTGACGTCGGGAGGACATACCACGTATCGTAAAACTGAAAAATTGGGAAGCAAGGCGTTTTGTAATTGGATGTTACTTAATTAATGAGCGCGCTTGCATTGCTTTTGATGGGATATAACATAAAGTTCATTGTGCGATTGTTCCTATCGCAAAAAACAGAATTTTGTTTGAATGACATATCAATTCTCTGGGTGGACATATAAGTAGAGAAAGACGCACAGGTGGCCCAACATACACAACTGGTAACGCAAATATGTGCGCACGTTTGAGAGTTATCAAAAAGAAATCCCTCGTCGTACTTTGGTGTCTGTCGATAGCCTGCCACTTCTGACGGTAAAATGATAGTACACTATTATGAATTTTATATTTATTCTTTCGAAAAGACACATCAACAAATACTAATCTTGTAAAACGCTTGAGAAAAATGATCCATCCTCTTGCTGTCAGCAAGAATTATTCCGGCAGAGATAAAACAAAAGGCTTCTAGACCAAGTCTTTCTCCGACATTCTGCAACATGGCTATTTTTCTCCAGCATGACTACTCTCTAGCATTTGACCTGTATTAACACCCGCGCTTTCCAATAAAATTTTGGAAAGCTTTATATAAAGCAAATTGCCGTATACCATACGGCCAAATTGATTGCGCTATTAGCTCGGTGAAGAATACCATTCGATGCACATGCGCTAAGCTATACGATTGAATCATTGATTTTGCGTTGTTCACGCAATTAATGTTATCACGACATTTTTCCAAAAATCGTCTAACAAATTTTCGCAGAATCTTACGCCACCTCGGGATAGCAAAATCCCGGTTAAAAAGGGTCTATACTAAACGCCCACCCGATCTCTACCCGGCTCAACCTTCAAGCAAGTTTAATTTTGGATAAATGAAGAGCGGTCATTATCAACAACGTGTGCGATGTTACGGCTGGAACGTAAAATCCAGCGCATACAATAGCAGTGTATTGAAACAGAAAAGTTTGACGTAAATGATATAATTTTGTTAATTACTATTTTATGCTTTTTGTACCCTCGCTATATTAGATTAAAGGGGGTTAGGCAACATATCGGTATTTCTGAGTGGATATGAGTATATTACATGTTCTGTGTGGGCTCACTTAGGCTATATTAGGACCCCTCACTTGCCGACGCGAAGCATATTGATAGAGATGAAAGTTTTTATATTGAAACCAGTATCTGAGCTATATTATGCTCCAAAACACCAGAACGCCTTAAGCCTTTCAATTCAATTGCGGTTATTTAAAAAGCATCACCAAGACGGTCGACTGAGACTGTCGGATGGACCGACGCGCGCTGAAATTTTTTTGAAGGCTCAGTGTGGCCAAACAGAGATGACATGTGACTCAACTGTATTTTTTGACGAGCAAAAAGAGCCGCATTAATGTGGAAACGTTGTAGCTTGGTGCACTCACCAGAGCCACAACCAGTATCTGAATATATGGGGCTATATTTACTTAAAGATCTCATACTACCACCGAGACAGATTAACGTGGCGTCATCGTCAGTTATAGCCTGGTAAACCATTTATCATCATTCCTTATGGGGTAATTACGGGATGGTCCAACACAACGAGCTTCGCACTTGAGAGTATGCCCAGCTGTTTCAAGATTAACATTTTGTCGGTAGCTGTATCAAAATAAAGATATAGAGCGTTTCAGCATGAGCTGGAGGCAGAAGCAAATCTCATTCTAACCTTTGACGTTGCGTTATTATAGCCGTTTTATTGTATCGCTGATACTGCGGCTAAGCATCAACAAATGCTTTGATATAAGCCTTGGGGTGCTCGTCGCATTTACTCAAAATTGAAAGGGCAACGAACATGTTCCACCCAGCACTAATATATTCAGCATGGATTTATACAGCACGCCCAAGAGTATCCACGGCACTTGGACAAAGCGCTAAGTTTATTGACGAGATTGTGGCGGTGCTGAGCACTTGGTTTTGATTAAGCTAAACCATTATGATTTTCAAGCTTGTAACTACATCTAATGGACAAGACGAAAAAATCACATACTTTGCTGAATCAATGCAGTTTAAGATCGCATGTCGATACTTCGTAGCTACATAGTCAGGAATGGCAAACCAAATTGATCGCGATCAAATAATGTTTATAAATATTCAGATGAACTGACAGATGGGGGGAATAGTCACCTGAAAGCAGCGTGTTCTAGTACTGGCGACCCAAAGCTCGCAAGCGGTTGCTGCTCGTTTCAAGGCGATCAAAATAATTTCTTTTGGTGCTGCTACATAATTCTTAAGCGCAATACGCGCCTGTTAAGCATATGAGTTTTAAAGGCGAAGATAGACTGACTCCCACAAGAGATTTTATTTGCCAAAGGCTTCGCCCTATTCTACACATACATAACAAAAAATTGTGCAGAGTGCGCGCGCAAAAGTGGCCACTAACGTGTGATTTCTCGATTAACGGGGCCTCTAAAATGGGAAGTACTCCAATGACAAAAGTCGCGGGGCTTGCAGGTTAATCACGTGTGCCAAAATTCAGCTGTGAATGGAAGAGTCATTTTCAAAGATGTGGACTTTGACCAGAATTTCGACATTCCTCAGCAGAGTCTTGGAATCTTTAGGTGATGTAACTTCGAGAATGTTCATGCCATTGTCCCTTACGCTTCATTACGTAGATACAAGACGGTAAAGCTCCAATGCAGAGTCACTTGACAGAACTTTATACGAAATTGACGAGTCTAAGTTGGTGCAGAGCGAGCTACTGCACAAGTAAGCTCTTTTTTGTTTCTTGTGGAGGTCGGAAAGCAATGAGACTCAGTTTGAAGGGAATGACGCTCTTTTAGACAGCAAGGGCTAGTAGCCCAAGGTTATTGGACATTGATAACGGCGAATGAAGCCAGGTAGAATCTCGATTTTGTTACGACAATGTGCGACGCCTTTCTTTTGAATGGGTTTGGATCATGCGACTACATTGAGTATGCCAAGTATGGTTATCATATTTTTGGATATTCCGCTACAGGGGTAGTCGTGTAAGCTTCACTGGACCTTTCGAAAAAGCACTGTATCAGTTCAAAGGCCTGAATACGATATACGATGCCGTGATTGAAATGGTCGGGTTGGTACACTTCAAAATACGGTCTACTGAAAGGTCAAAACAAGATGCTACGCAGTGATTTATTAATTTAATTTTGTAAGAAAGATGAGTCTCTGTAGTGCAGACACAAAACGCGACAGCTGTCACGTAGAACATGTGAATATTCGAGATTACATGAAATAAAACACTGCAGGACTGTAAGCCATTAAGAGCTAGGGCGTCTGTGATACCCAAAGACCGAGGTCGTCCGGCGCTTCGCAAAAGAGAGCTTGAGCTAAGTTCTAGTGCAGCGGATCGAATTCCGCTGCCTCTAAAAGTACTTTAAAGCCTTAACCAAGGCAATCCAAGGCAAACGAACAATTATGTTTAAAAACGGAACTGATTCTTATTTATATTTTTATCCTAATGTTAAAAGTTTAGATTTTCCTAAATATACTTTATATATATAGTAAAATTTAAATACATGAATAACTACTGGATACCTAGCCTTGTCCCGTATTCTTGTTTGGGTGTGTGGTCACATTATGCACATCTCGTGTGACACGTACACACCCCTATCATTAGAGTTCGTGTAACTCCGTTACACCCTCCCCCATTAAGATTAAGAACATTTACAGTTCCAATCAATTATTGCCTCAACGAGCCTCCCGTGTCCGTTAGACACTGCAACTCCATTTGTTGGAACACACAACATCCTTGTTCAATGAGCCCTGTGTCAATGACACCAAAATCTCCAAGTCTCACCGGTTCTGACGGCGAGCATGGGCAGAGCCCAACTTCATCTCCCGCACTCGGTGCTGCGGACGCACTGTCGGACGTTGCACCGAGTGGTGTATATCTATATCCTAGGCTCGATGAGCACATTCGTCGCACTCCGCGCACGCTTTCAGTTCCGAGTGGCCTCGTTGAGGATGTGGTCGACTATGAGTCTGACACTCCTTTTCTCGCATGGGATAATGAGGATGATGAGCTGCGCTAGACGGCACGATACGAGCCCTGCTCGTGTCCTGCGGACCCCATGTCCGTTCCCTGACTTCTCGTCAACTGAGGCACATAGTGTGACCACTAATGACCTCGACGGGGAACAGAGGCGGCAGCTTGAAGCTGCCCGTAAGGCGGATACTAAAGCGCGCCCATCCACGGTCGGTCATTGAACCTCGTGTGGAATATGGTTTCCGCCCTGCGGATCCCGCTTTGGAAGCAAAGGTAGCGGTAACTCGATCGTTACGCGTCCACATCATCGGCCCCCCCGGACAGAACGGATGATGAACTTGCCACACGTAAAGCTCTTCGAGCTCGTTTCTTGGTCCCACCAGAAATTC
>NW_020190027.1:158530-158615 GCF_900000015.1 Plasmopara halstedii | reverse complement strand
ACGAATCTGAAAACGACCGAACCGAATGGGAGCGTAAAATGGGTATCCACTCCGGCAATATCACCCCAGCTCTGTCGCAGTGGGA
>NW_020190027.1:158293-158520 GCF_900000015.1 Plasmopara halstedii | reverse complement strand
ATGCGTGACATGGTCGGCTAAGGGCCGAGGCATCGAGGGCGAGGCCCTCGTGATGCGCGTAGAGTGGCACAAAACCACTGAGCACTGCTCTCATTGCGAAGGAGTCGTTGCATGCCATTGATGGCGTAGTCGGACAGAGTCCGAGGCATCTTAAGCATGGCCCTTCAGACGCACGTGGAGTGGCACGTTATCAACTGGACGAAGACTGCGGAGTTAGTAGCTCTTCA
>NW_020190027.1:157920-158283 GCF_900000015.1 Plasmopara halstedii | reverse complement strand
AAGCCGCTCATGGTGAGCGTTAAGGTCTTTGAGGGAAAGGATGGAGAGAATCTCCTGCTCTGGGTGAGAGAAGTCGAGATGGCCATTGCATCCGCCATGCTCCAGACCGAGCAAAAGCGCGTAGCGCCAGCCATCTCAAAGCTCGGTGGTCGAGCACGAAAATGGGCACTGACGTGCGGCACTTCGGTCGAAGCTGCGTTTCCCTCCTGGGCGGAGCTAAAAATGCAGCTCTCACAAGTGTTCTCGCCGCCTAATTAGGCATATCGCGTGCGATCTCGTTTCCTTGCCGCCCGAAAGGGCAACAAGGAGTTGGTGGACTTTGTCCAAGAGATGCGCACTCTCATTGCTGGGATGGCGGCAGAC
>NW_020190027.1:157165-157910 GCF_900000015.1 Plasmopara halstedii | reverse complement strand
AGGTACATCTGCATCTTGTATGCCCATAGACGGTAGTTGGTGCCGTCAAAACGGGCAGTCTTAGCGTCGTCACTGTTTAGGCTCATAACCTAAAAGATAGAGGAAGGGAAGAGGTAGAAGTGATGTGCGCTTGTGCGTTCAAATGCAGATGTAACGGGTTGACACGTACCCTGGTAACAGGGGTGTGTCACATGAGATGTGCATGGTGTGACTGCACCCAAACAAATATACGGTATGTGGCTAGGTAGATAGTAATGCATGCATGTATTCAGATTATACTGTATATATTTAGTATATTTAGGAACATCTAAACTTTTAAAATTGGGATAAAAAATAAATTTAAATCAGTCTTGGATTTTAAGCCGAAGAGTCAAGTAGCCTTGGGTTAAGGCAATAATTACTCTTGGAGTAAACGGATTGCGATCCACTAACTTGTATTTGTTTTAAGTATAGAACGAGAGGTAGGTGACCTAACTTACGCTTCCTCAAAACGCAAAGCTATGGCAGCCCCGCTGCGCTTCGTAGCACTTGTAGTCAATTTAAACCTGAGTCATTTAGATTAATCCTCTGTGAGGATACAATAATTTTCCTCTCCGCCCCAAGGCATGCAGGACGGGCTAGACAAGCTGATGTCCTTGCTTGGCCCTGAGGGCGTGCAACACCTTGAAGCGCAAGGTCCCGAGGCAATTGGTGCGCGTCTAGAAGCGTGGCTAAGTTACGAAAACGCGCTGCTAGAGCACATGCT
>NW_020190027.1:156849-157155 GCF_900000015.1 Plasmopara halstedii | reverse complement strand
TGGAACGCTGTCTAGTCTTAGACTTGGATGCAAGGTATGACCTCATTCTAGGAATGGCGTGGTCGGATCCCACTAAGGTCAAGGCCATTGTAGATTGGCCAATTCCAAAGAACCAGAAGGACTTGCGTAAGTGGTTTGGTCTTGCCAATTACTTGCACAAGCACAGCGTAAACTGCGCAGAAATGGCCCGGTCATTATCCAATCTCCTTAAAAAGGATGCGAAATGGTGTTTAAACACCGAACATCAATGGGCTTCTGACAGGGTCAAAAACGGCCTCCTGCATGCACCAATACTGGCACTGCCAG
>NW_020190027.1:156696-156839 GCF_900000015.1 Plasmopara halstedii | reverse complement strand
GGTGGTCAAGCGCAAGAATGGGAACTGACGTGCGACACTTCGGTCGGAGCTGCGCTTCCCTCCTGGGCGAAGTTGTAATTGCAGCTCTCACGAGTGTTCTCGCCGCCTAATCGAGAGTATCGCGTTGCCTTGCCGCCCGACAC
>NW_020190027.1:156160-156421 GCF_900000015.1 Plasmopara halstedii | reverse complement strand
GTATGCTGGCTGCAAGACGCCAGGCGTCGACCCTGATCCAGGGTGTGTCTACCGTAGAAGACGGTGCACAGTTATACACCCTCGTCAACGGTATGACGGGGGAGGAAGATGGCGACGTCCAACTCGAGATTATGTCCGCAGTAAATGCTCTTCTTGAGCTGGACAAGAGGTCCCTTGAAGAGTTCGGCAGTGCCTTTGAAGCAGGCGATTTGGCCGAATTGGTCATTGTACGACCGGACGAGGAGATAAAGTCGTCATCGA
>NW_020190027.1:155040-156150 GCF_900000015.1 Plasmopara halstedii | reverse complement strand
CCTTCCGGAGGCGGTCACAGTGACCGTCTTTATGGAAGGCCTCCGCACTGGCGTGGCCGGAATGAAAGTCTTCGTGTGCATCCGTCTTCATTTGAAGAAACGGTGAATGTGACATTGAATGCCGATTTCAATTTCAAGTCAGCACGACTTGGTAGGAATGCACACTCTAACAGCTCGTCGAGCGGACCTATGCCCATGGATCTCAGCTATGCTGAGGACGTGGGAGCAGAGCTCCGAGCTGCCGGGCAGCATACACACATTCGGCGGTGTTTTGTCTATGGAGACACCCGTCACCTTCGGAATGGTTGCCCCATGCGCAAAGCGCGTCAAGGCTCTTCGAACCATCGCCCTAACGCCTACCAGTCTGGTTCGTCGCGGGGAAAAGACACCACTCAGTAGGCGCGGGCGACTTACTGGGGAGAATCTGAGTTCTGTTGAGCCTCGGGGAGGCATAGGTCAACAGGGCTCAGCTCAAAAGAGCTCCGTGCTCTTGAACACGGAACGTGTATGCAAGCCGGGCTTGCTGGTCGTGGAGGCGACCGTAAAGTGCTTCGAGAAACTAAGGAAGCTCCTCATCGATTCCGGAGCGTCGGGCAATTATGCACGACGCTCCACGATGGAAGGAATTCAGCTGTATGCTGAGGCGCAGAAAGCGCGTTTGGGTGACATCGTCACTGTTTGCATAGCGACGGGGACGCGTGTCACGGTCCCGAAGGTCCATGTGGACCTCGGAGGCAATTACCTTGACTTTGATAGCGTGGAATGCTGTCAAGTCTTAGACTTGGATGCAAGGTATGACTTCATTCTAGGAATGCCATGGTTGAAACACCATGAGCCATAGATTGATATGAGGTCAAATACCTTAGGCGCTACGCGAACGTCTCCTGGTGAAGCCTTGGCGAGTCACGAACCCACCTCTGCTAGGAGACAATAGCGCTTTTGGCGAGAGCACTAGACCGAGACGGTCAACGTGCTGGACATTGGAATTTCCTAGTTGGTAGACACCAACGGTGCATTGGACAGGGGTCCTGAGCATGCCTCGCGGGCTGATCGTGGAGTGGCACGTAACCCACTGAGCGCTGCTCGAGTATCAAAGCAGTCGATGCATGC
>NW_020190027.1:154944-155030 GCF_900000015.1 Plasmopara halstedii | reverse complement strand
TTGATCCTGCAAGCAAGGTGGTTATCGATCCAAAATTCCTCGTCAATAGTTCTGGGAAGACATGTATCATCGTTTTCAACCGGCAG
>NW_020190027.1:154849-154934 GCF_900000015.1 Plasmopara halstedii | reverse complement strand
AGCAATCCCTTTACTCAGCATGGACTCGCCATGCCTCCTCTTCTTCGACGGATGGTCAAGAGGCAACCCTGGTCCAGGCGGTTCG
>NW_020190027.1:147569-147682 GCF_900000015.1 Plasmopara halstedii | reverse complement strand
GTGGAGTCGGTGCTGGGATGTATGGTCAAGGTAACGGCTATGGTAGAGCTAGGGCTGGGTTGCGCGGTCCGGGTTATGGCTATGATAGAGCTGGGGCTGGAATGCGCGATCCA
>NW_020190027.1:147334-147559 GCF_900000015.1 Plasmopara halstedii | reverse complement strand
ATCTAACTAGTACATCTTGAAAGCTCATTCTTGAATTCCCTCTTTCGCGATCACATCTACAGTTGAAGCACTGTCCAAGAAAAACCAATCAATAACTATGAAAAGTACCAATATCACTTCTCTGTGTCTCGCCGTTGTTGCTTTATCAACTGGTATATCTGCTGAAAAAGAGGCTGCTCAGACATTCGGATACATCGGCGCTCCAACGGGCTATGGCCATGGAGC
>NW_020190027.1:147209-147324 GCF_900000015.1 Plasmopara halstedii | reverse complement strand
ACTGAATCAATGTGGACAAGACCGCAACTCCATGAAATCATCTATATTAGACTTATTGATAAGATAATGCTGTAAGCAAATAATATTGCTCCTTCAAATCAACAATCCTTAAGTT
>NW_020190027.1:146825-147127 GCF_900000015.1 Plasmopara halstedii | reverse complement strand
TAAGATTTAGGATTGTATTAGTATATTCAGGATCATGTGTACTTGAGATGAGACGACAATATTTTTTTCACGACTGACCAAATCGTTCCATTTTCAAATATCACAATCATAGTTGTCTGAAAGCATATTCTCAAGAACGAACGCTTCACGGATCCTAATGAACTATCTATGTGTTGAGTGTTCATCTCGCGTCGCTTTGAAACCACAACTTGCGACTTCTGGAAAGACGATGGGGCAATAAGTTTTCAATTTCTTAAAGAAACATCTTGCATCTTGCACACTACTTTCAGAGAACAAAATGG
>NW_020190027.1:146568-146815 GCF_900000015.1 Plasmopara halstedii | reverse complement strand
GTTGCTCGAACATGCCAGGCACATCTTAAAGTACTTAGACAAACATGAGCCATGACATAGCAGCTGGAGACAACATGAACAATGAAAAGATACGTCTAAGTAGCTCAAACACGCTGTAGCACCTCTGCAAGCAATTAAGATAACAGGTGACATGATATCGCAGCTTGCTTCTGACATCGTGACGATTGTCTGGATACATTTGCCGTGGCCGCCGTGTCAAAATGAATGGTCTAGGATGCTCGAACAA
>NW_020190027.1:112205-146558 GCF_900000015.1 Plasmopara halstedii | reverse complement strand
AGTCAAGAAAAAACACGTGTAGGGCTCTTTGGGAATGGTGTTGTTTAAATATACCCAGTCTGGGTTAGGGAATTTTTGAATTTTTGATAATTATGCTACCTTCCCTTATTTAAAACCCTCTCTAAATTAAACACTGTCCTCCAGTCCCAACATGTTTAATTTAGACAGGTTTTAATGTACTATACAAATGTATGAAATTCACGGCCATTGCGTAATCATAAAAATACGTAAATATCCTGACATCGGTAGTTATGAGGATGGTGAGACTCTGCAAGGTTGGGCATATCATGTAGAATTACAGTACATATTTAGCATCAGTCTAGATAGAACGACATTCATACATATTACCCCGTGAACTAGCAAGATGGACGATGATTTTGCTATCTAAGAGGCTATCGTCTCTTTGAAAGTTTCCTAGATGTTTTTCACAAGGACAGTCTTGTGACAGACAGTCTTGTGGGGTAGATATATTGAAGTTTAGCAAGACGTGCTTATATTATCTTGTCTTTCGATGGGATAGCATAGATATCAGGAAGGGGTTTTCGCCAGCCTAGAGGCTTTCATGATCAATAAAAGGGTACTTTTCTAAAAATACGGTCTTGAGTTTTATGACCAATGCTACCAAGTGTTGACTCACACATAGAATGAAAGCAGAACCGAATCCATGTTTTTAAGTACCTGTGAGATCCTTCGCACTGCCCTATAATTTGAAAGTCGCCCAACATTTAACATCTACCTCATTTGAAGATAAAGGGTCATCTTCAGGCATGTGACGCGCACTTGCTTCGCTATTACCAGGACTTATGGCGACAGTTTTGTAAAATGCAAAAAAATTATTAACCTACAATTAAAAGCGCACAGTCTCTATTACTGCAGCGCATGCGTTACATTCTAATCCATCTTGATACTTCAGGACGAGGCAAAATCGCTGATCGTAGCTTCTCCGCAATTTTCAAGGATACTTCTTCGTCTCCCACTAGCCGCGACATATACTTAATCGCGAAATAATTTGTGGCATCATTTTTAAGCAATTCGGCTACAGGGATAGCCCATCGGCTAGTGAGACTCTTCTCATGAAACAACATGGCTTCGATGCTATTCAACTCTTCTTCGCTCGTGCGCATTACCGCATCAACAATCCACCTATGGAGTATCCTAATCGTTTGGCTCGCTGCTAGGACTCTATAGTCTGGATCCTCCGCGACTAGCTTGATCTGGTCAACAAAGTCGGACAAATCAAGCTTTTCTGACAGAATTTCAAAGACCACGGTGTACGTCTTATCCATGATGTTTCCTTCGGTTGAGCCCTGGGGAAATTTGATTATATTCTTTTCGACAGCCCGAAAAATCGCAGAAAACCAGATATCAAATGCTGTGGTCTTGAACATCTTCTCCTTTCGGCGAGTCTTCCCAATCTGCCACCTCACAAAAATGTCCCCAAAAAATTCCAGTGGATTGTTCTTAAGCTTTTTACTGCCATTAGGTGTCATCTTCACACCTAAAGATGACGTGGCAAACTTCACTCCAGCGGCTTTGGCCGCGTTGCTCAATATCTTTGGTGCCTTGTACCTCTCAAATGATTGGTTACGGTCTTCAGTTGCTGTCACACTTCTCATATGTTGAAGACCATGAGGAGATGTGGCGATTAACTCCATAGTGACTACATCAGGGTATGCTAGGAAAGCTGAGATGTACAATGCTATCGCCAAGCAAAGACGCGTCAAAAATCTCACCATCAAGCAGGATTCAGTGTATGAAGTCGAGATACGAAATGCTTTAAATTACAAGTGCCCAACACAAATTCGCTGAAATTTTCTCGAACAAATATTATATTTCCGACGAGATCCGTGATAGACGTGAACAACACAGATTATGTGACAAAAAAATCATGCAACATCCGGAAGTATGCAAGTTAACTTGTACCTTATTATTAAAGACACTTGCATATAAACGACAGTGGCAAACCTTTATAAAAAGACAAAGTCTCGAACAAGTCAGCATTTAAGGAAAACATTTGTCTATGAAGAATCCAATACGTGTAGTAAACGCGCAGTGAATAGGCAGAAATACAAATCGCCGATTTATTACAGTAATCGACAAACAATCACCCAGTAATTGTCGACGAGCGCATCGCACGAAGATCAGCTTGCCAATAACCGACCAAGGCAGCGTTTTCTCATTTTCTGTCACTTAAACCAACTTGGAGGCTGATTGATACCTTCGTTGATATCTTACATCCTCAAACAAATATAAATATACAAATTTATACGAGCGTTTTAGACTGTTGTTCTTCGCAAATAGTTGAGCGAGCATTTCCATATCCTTCTTACCTAACACACGGTGAAATTATTAGGCGGTTTTATTCGCTAACAAAATACGATTACTCAAAACGCTAAAAAGAAAGCACAATCTGGTTCTTTCAATAAAATCAGAAGGAATTGGATTCTGGCTTTCACTTATGTATCTGATGTACCCGCTCACCAATAAGGGACACAATGTAACCCAATACTTTTAAAATTCGCCAGACTGGCTCATAGGCTGAGCAAGGGCACTAAAATTTTTATGAAAACCACATCGCAGTGCCGTGAGAGAACCCCTTTATAAGCGATTAAAAAGTTACCGTCATCACTTACTGTGATCATGCACTCGCTTAAAAATTTGAGCGCACCTTTCATAGACGTTTTCACTAAACATTAGTTCTGCTTATCTATACAGTCTTTCACCGATCCCTGGCTCAAGTGATTTGTAGCTTGGTGAGATACTGGTTGGATACCCATAGCATTCGAATCAAGGAGGCTTAGACGTCCAGTGCGATCGATGAGCAGACGCTTATCACCCGGTACGCACCGATTGCGTGATCCACGAGCAGCATATATGTTAAGATTAAATACAAACGACAAACATGGAAGGGCCACAATTCGGTTTGTCAGCACTCTTTGGACTGGATAGATCAAACATACGAACTCTTGAGTATGTTGAATGTGCTCAGGGCATTGGAATTGATGTTTCAATCAGCATTTGACAACCCACAACATTTTGAAAAACTATTTAGGAATTCGACTTTGAAATTCCAATACCGTCTCAGCCCTACAGATCAGCCATATCGTCTGGACGTTCGCTCGGGTTCACTAAACCAGGCACTGCCAACTTTGCTGCTAGGTCTTGCTTTTCCTGCAATTGAGCTCGTGCCAGGTTTTCCTCTAGAAACAGATCGGCATTGTCTTCACCAGCAAATTCCTTTATGTTGACCAGAAAGTCACGCAAATGCTTCTTAAATGTCGCCAAGTCTCTCGACATATCAAAACAGCCCACTACAAACTCCACCACCTGCGCACGCGACAAGTTCGGAAAGGATGAACCAATCAAATTGGCCACGTAGTCTCTCAGGAAGGCCTATTACAAAGCCAACAGAAGGTTAATGATATCGTTACATGTATGAACTTCAACCAACTCACCGAATTCGTCTGTCCAGGAGGCACGACACCAGTGCTCGGGGCAGACTCCCACAAAGGTACAGTAATATGGTTATTTTCCACAATTGAAAACATGTGACGCAAGATTGCAGCATGCAGCTTGAAGCCAAACTTGTGCAAGCGATCGGTCAAGACGGCGAGAATATCTTGTAGCAGCAGCAGATAGAAAGAACGGTAAAATCCAGCGGCGACCTGCGGATTCTCTTGAATATTTAGCAACAGGGCAAACAGCGTCGCGAGACCCTACCACAGCAATAGCAATAACATGAGTGAATGCCTCCTTAAATCAATAAGAAAATGAATCGTACCGTATCGGCAACGGTACGCTCCGTATGCTTAAATGCCCAGATAATTGAATCTACCACCAGCTTCTGGTGTTCTTGTGGAATACTAAATAGCGCCTCGAAGCAGAAATCATTGACGGCTTGAAGCAGTTTAAAGAAGTTTACTCGGTGCTCGGGAAAGTCTTCAAAATTTTTGGTAATCATTTGAAGCGTACACTCAAATACAGCCTCGAGAATTATGGGAACGGTGGGTGCAATAATGTTTTTCAACTTGTTGATGCTTGTCGCCAGCAAGCTCAAAACTTCAGCTTCTTTTGCTGTAGGCGTCGTGTTTTGGTAGTCTGAAAGGATTGTTTCAAGGAGCTTTGGTAAAAAGTGCGTTGCAACAAACTGCCGAGACGAGTCATCACCTGCCGCATGTTCGACAAACGCGTCCATGAGACGCAGACTTTCTTTCTTTGCACCTCGAAGTGAGCGCACCTCGGAAGTCTTAACGGCGATTTCTCCACCCTGTTCCACCATCAGAGATATGCGTTGCGTGTACGCCACATACACATTCAACATATCTTGAAAAATGTACCCCATTTGTGAGTTAAATCCATTCGGCCCAATGGCTTTGCAAACTTTGACGTTCGTTCGAATGATCTTGATGATTTCTTTGATCCCTCGACTGTCGTAAAGGATATTGACATCCTGTGATGCTTGAGACATGATGGATTTCCAGGCTTCATTTGGAAGGCTCATCAAGCGACCAAGGAGCACTTCCTTACGGCCAGCATCATTTTCAGCAGCGAGCATTGACGCCACAGCCTCGTAAAATGTGTGCACCTGGTGTGTTTCCAAGTCCGACACAATTCGCGGTAGCTCTTCCAGAAGCTCTTCCACAAATGGACGCGTTTCATTACTCTGTAGCACCACAAACTTACGACGGCACTTTTGTGAGATCTTCAGAAATGTATCACATGCCATGTCTTGCACACCAGGGTGAAGTTCATGCATAAATTCAAAAAGCTTATTGACCACTGTGCGTAAAAATTTCCAGTGAGCTCGCAAAAAGCGGGGGTACTGGCCAACAACATACATGATATTGGACGCGACCACAGCCTTGTTGTCTTTGCCACGCTTCATTTCACATAGCCCCAGCAAATCTTTGATTACTGTCACAAGAAAACGCTTCTCGTTTTCTTCACTCATTGCGCCAGAAATGGACCCAATTGCCCAACACAGCGTATTTAAGTTGTTCCACGACCACTCAGTGCCCTCAACCTGTGCCGTAAGCTTTTCCAGCATAATTGTCTCTGTGTCGTCATAGTTCAAATGCGTCAAATACACCAATGTTTCATGCATCGTCTTGTACTGAGATAGCGCCTCAGTGTCTTTCGTCGTCTCGCGTACAATCTCCCCATTTTCATCCTCAACAATCAGAACTTCTGAGGGTTTCACCATCTTCGAAATCATAACGTGACGCACACGGTTCATGACCGGAGACACGAGTTGACGGCGACTACGCAGTTGATTTTGAAAGCCCGCGAGTGGATTCATTTGATTTTGGTCCACTGTATACAAGTCGCGCGTGAAAAAGTGCCAGTAGTCCAAGCAAATCTTGAAGATGCCATCATCATCCACTTCAGCAATGCATACGAGATATGTGAACCCTGCCAATAGCGCTTGATGAACTTCATCGCCCGGTGCAGCAATGGGTCGCTCAATAACCTGAATATGGTATCGAAAAAAACTGGTGAAAAAGATACTTAAGCGCTGCACGAAGACCTCGTCTTGTTCCCAAAAGGGCGTAAACGAAGCGCCGGGCGCCAGAATCTTGCCCACTTCGTTAAGCACACCCATGTACATTTGTACATAAATGCTGTTGTATTGCTCTGGTACATCACGTAACTGGGCAATTTCACTCAAGCAACTGATGGTATCGTTGCGAAACATGTTTGTAGCCAGAAATTTCGTGACGAGTATTTTAATGAGATCCGTCTCAAATATAAAACCAAATGGAATCCAGCTCAAGAAGCGAAGTAGCGTCTGCAGCGTAATTTGGAGAAGTGGAATGTGTGTCGACTTGTTAAGCACAAACTCGCAGAGCTAGCAAGCAAAGTAAGTATAAATATCACATTATATTAAGCATGAAAGACGCACCTGAAAGATCTGCGTAAACTCGTGATTGAGACTTTCCTTAAGCGTTTTGGTCTTTTGCTCCGTCAATTGATCTTTGGAAAAGTCAAAGACCTCTTCACTTAGCAACTTAAGAATCGTCATGTTGTTTTCACACATAATTTCCGATGTTTTGCTCGAGCTGACGATATCCGAGATAAATGAGGGCCAGCTCTGCGGCCACTCGTGCTTCAGCACTTGTACCAGCACTAAATCCATCTTGTTTACAAACATACGCTGGCTATGGAGAATCGACTCATCCGATGACATCTACGCAAACTCTATCAGTCACTTTCTCGCCAAAGCATACCGTAAGTTGAAAATCAACGTACTGATAACAGTTTTCCCACGATATAGCTCTTGATTCCCTCACGTTGGTCCTTCGGCAAAATTTTCCAACGGTATCGAATTGCATCTTCCAAAATCTAAGCATGCAAAGTCAATTATTGGAATTCTGCGTTAAAAAATATTCGAGATTTCACACCTGTAGTCCAAAAAATTTGGTTTGAATGCTGCTTGACTGCTCCAGGATATCAGACGCGCGCGTCCAGGAATCCTGGTGTTCCTGCAGCGCCACCATAATTTGATTGGCAACACGCTGATGCGGACTCTTGGGATCGTTCATGCAAAGCACGACTTGATCCAACGCCGCGACATCAATCGGCTGTGAGAAATCCAACAGCTTTTGGCCCACGGCTTCCATTTAAGTTATCAGTCTTTTTAACTTAAGTGGAAACTTCTAGATTAAACAGATATGAAAGTCAGTACTATTTCAAAATCGGCGGGTAAGTTGAAACCAAACACCAAACGCGCTAATCCCATCAATTATTGCTGCAGGTATATTTACTGCATAATCGTACCAAATAGCAATTTGCCACACCTTACTTCAATCGATTGACACGATTTCTGCTAGTCCAAAAGTCTACACACAGCTGTTTAACGCCCAATGAAATGGGGTCAGGCAAATAACGCAACATGATGAAGGCAGAGGGAAAGCAAGGGGGTAACATCACGTACCAAGATTTCGATCCAGTGTGTGCGTAATGAATGAATGATCTGAACGTTTGAGTGTTCGAGCGTTTGAGCGTTTTGAGCTTGGAAAGGCCAGTGAGCCGAAATCTTGTTAACAGAAGCTCTAGGATTGGTCGAAATGTTTTCTTAGGCCCTGTATCTGATTGGGTAGAAGACACCATTAAGGATGGATGGCACCCGCAGATTCATGTGAGCTACATAATACCTGCTATTTTCGGTATTGCAAATTCTTGTACCAAAGCCGTTTCCTTTAGCAGTCGCGTCGGGCCCTCATCGCCAGCGCGCCCTTGCGTGCCCTGTAGTTCAGCACTTATACAACATACCGCTGCAAAAAGCATAATAACGTGCTGTTAATTTATGTACGCAGATTATAGTGCCATGACTATGCTTACTCGTGCAATACTTATTGCATTATTTGCCTCTAAAGGTCAATTGAAATGCGGACTCCGCTCATGCACACTCCATCGCCTTTGAATGCATCAGCTAATGAGCAACAAGATGAAAATCAAACCGATCATTTGAGCCGCAACTTACAACATGCACCGATAAAGTTTGAAAACGACGATGAGCTACAGCGAGAACAAGAGGTACATTCTCGTGTGGCTAGTCCAGCCAGACCCGCTCAAGCTTTGCCTAATCGTCCAACAACAGATTCAAGAAGTACGCATATGTGGCGGATTGGAAGCCGCCAGCAACTGATAGAACGCACAAGAAACCGAATTTGGCGCTCTCACTATCGTAAGACTTGAAGTCATACTTTGCACTTCTTGATAACTTACAATGTGGTGTCGTGCATCATAGCAATTGAAAATGCAAATTGGAATGAAGAGTATAGCGCTCGACGCGCTGAAAATTCGCCTCAGAGCGACTTTGCCGAAGAAATTGAGAACGAAGCGGCTGAGATTCGTACACTAATTGCGCGAACGGCACAATTGTGGTCAGCAGTAGACCAAGCAGAACAAAGTGAAGCAACCGTTTCAACTGAGTCAGTAGCATTCCAGACATTGCTGCCTCCCCAATTTGACTGTATGAATGAGATAAACGACACGATATGTGAGGATGACGAATATGAACAAGAAAGTGAAAGGGGTCAAGAATTTGAGTTAGAGAGTGCAGATATGGCACGTCAAATAAGCACTTTTTGCACTTCTGATGAAGCTCTTCTCGATTCATTGAGGCTTCTGGAGCATAGAAGGATAGAGCACGAGACACTTGCTGTTGGTAGTGACCATAGTTACGAGACAACAGAATTTTCTGAAGAGGGAAGAGAGGATCTGCAATTTGAACAAGGCGAGATTTTTGATTCAAATCTTACGACTAATGCGCTGAAAGCTCGTGCGATTCAAAAGTCTATGCTGGGAAATCTTGTCCGATTAGGATTTTATAATGATCTGACACAGACAGCGCTTGAAGCTGGTGTATCGGAGATTGATCATTATGACGCAGACTGTGAATTGGCTTACGTTGATATCTTCATGTCGTTGGTCAAAATGGTGTGCGACGCGCATGTAGATGTCTTTAGTGAACAGAATGATCAAGGGCAAGCCACTACTAGCGCGTACAGAGAGGACGCTCAAGGTGTGGAGGCGAACGCGGCTTTTGATGACGAGCAACATTCGTTTCTTCCCTTCAAATGGCCGGTGTTTGACATGGCGCAGTTTGAATTTGGTAACTCACGTGAAAACACATGCTTTGATAACGTGTGTGTGCTTACCAATTTGCCTAAGGTAGCAATGGATCGAACAGAGGAATTGATGGAGATGTTGTCGTGCAATTTGTTCTGTATGCTCGGAGATCCGATTCAAGTGGTCATTCCATCTACTAACTCGTCTGGACGCACAAAAGGCCACGCTTTTCTCGAGTTTGACAGTCCGAATCTCGCTAGGAAATGCGCTTCGGCTATTGATGGACTCAAGTGGGGAAAAGGACCATTTGGACAGATTCGAGGCAACTTGTTTCGCCACTATCAAGTTAAAACTCCTGCAGAACAACAACGATATGCACGTGATTATTATTTCAGCGACAATGAAGGACCAGCGTCTCAACTGCTTACAGGTATCCCAATGGCTCGATATGATGAACGGAGTCTTTTAGAGCTCCATCAAAATCGTATTGCTGAGCGTTTTCGACCTCAACACGAGCATATTCATGAAGTCGCTCAGGAAAATCTCTTTTGCGACAGTGATGACAACAGCAGCGACAGAGATGAATGCGCTAATAATTATCAATTTGAGTCCGCCCACTTCAATCCGTTGTCTCACATGAAATCGTACACCGCTAGTATACAACAAGAAGAGCAAGCACCGCTAAACAATGTCGTTGACTGGCACATTAGAGCGTCAAGCAGCGGTGATTGCTCTTTGCACGTATCAAGTGAAGGAAGCGGAGATAGTTATGAGAGCAGCAGTGCTCTTGATCTCCAAGCTCTCGAAGGAGACAAACTGTTAGATAATTCTGATTACCAAGAGCTCACGCACACCAATTCAAGATGTTCTTCACCTCGTCTATCCGTTTCGTCTAGCGAAGCACAAGCAGCTTCATCGACTGTGACATCAAATGCGTCAGCTGGTGCTCATGAAGCACAGGAGAATTGCGGCACTAGAGGGCAGTCGTGGAGTGTTCACGACGATCAAGAAGGTAAAGACAAGCCTTGGCGTAGATATTGCGAAGACCTTATCGTTCGTAATCGAGAAATGCACAAGCAATTGGTATTTGCGCGTCGTCGTGTTGTCCAGTTGAGCCACAACAATCAGAAACTTCACTTGCTCGTCGACCGTGTCGAGCGAGATCGCGATGGTTTGCTGTATGAGAATGATGTATTGCAGACTCAAGTACACGGTTATGCCGATCACAAAAAACACCACGACTTGCTTATGAAGGAACTCGTGACTCTGCGTCAACGCTTGGACCCAAAGGAGTCTACGCTAATTTCCAGGACTTTTAATCGTCCTCAACATGGCCAGGTAGTTGCAAGGCATGCGCATGCTTCTTTCCATGGCATTCAATCAGCACTTTCCTACGTTTCGGCAACAGTCCTTACTAACTGCAAGATTGACGAACTGAAGGATTGGGAACATGTGCTGGAAACGACATTGAGTCATGTTCGGTCTGCGAAGGAGGAAAAAGCGCTAGAAATGCAGAAGAAATTGGATCGCCAGGTTGAAGAGCAAAATGAACTTAAGCTCTGCGTCATTTGCTTGGCAAACGACAAGACTATCTTGTGTTTACCATGTCGCCATCTATGTCTCTGCAAATCTTGTTCCCGCCGCCAAGAAGTGACTAAGTGTCCAATTTGCCGCCTCGAGATTGACGAGATGCTAGCTGTGTATTCATGAAAATTAATAGCTCTCATCATTGTGTGTTTTGTCGTTGTCGCTTTAAATCTTTTCAAAAGATGCGCATCAATAGGAACTTACATTAAGTGGTTCGCACTAGCTAAAGAAGCAAAACGAATTTAATATGATTTCAAGTAGAAAAATATTATGAGTACTTTTCATTCTCGCAATCATGCATTTTATCTTGTTCGTGCTCTGGGATTGGAGGCTGAAGTGCAGGGTTGCTAGTGCGACTCAGGGAGTAAACGTAAAGGATAGTACTGATAGGAGAGTTTGTGACGCAGAATAAGAGCAGCAATAAAATATTATGCCTCGGAAGTCGCACGGACCAAGATAAATGCTTGCACACTTTGATCATCGAAGCGTGGCCGAGCAGAAATATGAGTTGCAGCATGCTTTTCAATTGAGCGAGCGGTGAAAAGCTACAACTTCGCTTTGCAACCAATTTATTTTAGGCGGATGTCATAAGCTTGCATCGACGCTTCAATCAAATCAAGCGTATCAATTTCCGACCTATTGTCAAAGCACGTCCAAGCAACCGATTGTCGTACGAAAATGTATTAACAGAGCAAAGCGATAACCTTTTTGTAACAGTAAAAAGATTGATAGATACTTTGAAGCCAGCTTGCAGTATATTTGAATTTTGGATATCTTGTCTAATTGTGACAACAATGATGGCATCAGGAAAAGCACATTATAATTCTCAGGGTGACTGAAACAAATCGATAATTTAAGGCAGTGCTGCAACTTTGCACGGTCACGACAAAAGGCTTAACTTTTCGTCGGGGTACACGCTGCTTACAGTCAGAAAAAAAAGTTTTGCCGTCGAGCAAAGAGGATTTTGTTGTCATCAATGGTGAATCAAAAACCATTTTGAGCTGCACTGTGGATGAGATGATCCTAACAGCTTATTTCTTTCCGCTTATTTATTTGAGTTCATCAATAACTGACGAAATGAGCAGATAAATATTCAAAGAAAGAAGTTACAGCATGTCAAAGAGTGCATTTATACTCGTATATATAGTTGCAATCAGATATTTACCTTGATAGTAGAAAGCATTTTCGATTTTTACTTCGCGTTTGGAATGATTAGATCTTTGACTATTCTCTCCTATTTGATACGAGTCTTGTCAAATTGTCAAAGAGATTAGAACTAGCAGCGGAGTCACCAGGGCATAATGAGCATGTGCCTGTATAGCATATATCTTGCTTGGCACGATGTTTCAATAGCAAAGATGACGACGTCTGAAAAAAAATGATTTCTTCTAGCTCTTGGTTGTACAAACGTATGGCGATGACAGCGTCTGCATCCACGACTCGAAGGGTTGAGCGACCAAACACAGCGAGCGACCCAGGATAAGCAATTGTAATTTAAAGCAACACGCCATAAGGATATCGAAGTATTTTCTTTGATATACCTATTGGATAGGTATATCAGGCTTTTCGTCGTTCTCTCGTCTACCACTGATAAGTGGTTGCATTCGATAGCGACTGCGATGACGTCTTTAGTCGACTGATAGCGAAAAGTGAATAAGTGTGTGCGTGACACAAGGCACCCACTTAACACCGTGTGCTTACCTTGTGAGAGGTCGTCGCAAGTCGAGGTTATTGTGCTTTCACTCGTGAAATAGTGACTGAACAGATTGTTGCGTGAGATGGCGTGCATTCTTCCGTTCAGTGTTCTATTGATGAAAGACAATAGAGCAGAGGTCGCCATTTTTGTCTCACGAAGTCAGTCCAACAACAAAAAGATACGAATAGTCGAAGCGTTGCAACACATTTCGCCAAAAGATCTTTCGAGTCTCCACCTGCGCGCTAGTTCATCAGTTAATACTTCTTCATGATGAATATAATTCTAAAGCAAAAGAGGGCTAAGAGGAAGGAAAAGTTTCGTGTGAAAATGTGGTTGAGCGCCATTGCTGCAGTCAACGACACGATGTCAAACAAAATTTTTGCTGTTTTGAAGGCTAATGCTGCGAATAAAGATCGAATGAAGGCTGATAAAAAGGCTGCTTCATCAGAGAGAATAGCTCGGCAAGCAATGAACGCTCATGATAAAGTCGACCACCAGACCGAGAAAACGAGGCACCGAGAAAAGGCTGCAAAACTCAAAGCCAGAAAGCGGGCGTCTTGTGCAAGGGGGGAGCGATCCAACGCCACACTTAAATTGGTTATGGCCTCCAAGACGGATGTGCCGACCTTACGAGAAGATGAAATTATGTCGGCCGTCGTGTAGGCGGTGAGCATAGGATAGTGTTTTTGGGGTTGAGTCATCATAGTATGGGTATATTTAAACAAAGTAGCAAGCATTTTTGGTCCCCAGGATCTGATTTCTCATTGGCTTCAAATTGTCAACATTTCAATAAACCAGTAGCTTGGCTTCGATTATGGTAGCAATGCTTCTTGTTCAAGCTATTCGCATCTCCTTAACGATATTCTAGTCCGTCAGTTTGCACACAAACTTAGGTGACATAAAGATCGAAATCTGTTGCGATACTGCGCCCCGTACAGCTGAGGTAAGTTTGACATACGACACTTGTCCTTATTTTCTTTTATCAATTTCTTCCATGCAGAATTTCTTAGCGCTCTGCGCAAGTGGTGCGTATGATGGCACCAAATTCCATCGGTAACTCTTTTTCTGAAACTCAATCGAATGCACTTTATCCAGACTAACCATTTGCTGATTTGTAGTAATATAAAGGGATTTATGGTGCAAGGTGGAGACCCCTTGGGTACTGGCAAAGGAGGTGAAAGCATTTGGGGTGGAGCATTTGAGGATGAATTTCACCCTCAGAACAGAGTACGGCTAGATCATAATTGTAGAAATTTCGTAATTAAATGGCCTTGTTGTCATAGCACAATTGCCGAGGAATCGTATCCATGGCTAATAGCGGTCCCAACACCAACAAGCAGCAATTCTTCATTACGTATGCCAAGCAGCCGCACCTCAATAATGTATACACAGTATTCGGCAAGTACGTGAATAGTATTTATATTACTTAAATTGAACTCGCAATCTTTTCGAGGGTCAAGTGTACTAAGGAATAAATACTGCATATGACATCCCAGAGTCATTGATGGCATGGACACGCTCGATGCCATGGAGAAAACGCTTGTAGATGCCAAAAATCGACCGCTTAAGGAAATTGTCATTAAATCGGTCAGTATTCATGCAAATCCTATCGCTGAAATGTGAAGACCGGGTTGAAACGAGTCGTCTTTATAAAAGTTTTATTTGTTTCGCACGAAACGAGTCATGAACAGCGTGATATCATCCGGCTTTTTCGTCTTCATCTCTGCCATTAATTTGAGCTGCATAAGTGAGTAATGGTGCTTGCGTGATGGCCTGCGTAAGAGTAAGTGACGGTCAAGTGTCTGTTTCCCTTTATGTCGTTCCATCAGCTCAAGTGACACAGCCATATGATCCACCCCGCTAGCGTCAATAATGCCTAGTTTTGTCTCTTGTATCGTTCGTTCACGATACTCCACTACCGCCGCGGTCGCAAACGGATAAAAATTTTCTTCATTATCTTTCGCGTCCGTCATTTTTGACATATCCACCAATTCATTACATACACTTTGCAGCGCAGACTCCTCCGCACTGCAAACTTTAAGAGCAGCTAGTATGTCGTCCTTGTACACATTATCGCCTATCCCATCCGTAAACGTAAGACAAATATCGCCTTCTTGTAATGCATAGGTCTGGACAACATAATCTTTAGCCACGACTTGTTCTTTCAAATTAACTACCGTTGGAACATTAAATTCCCGCAAGACAGCCAATGTCTCATATACTACAGCACCCTGTCGAACTATCAAACACTTGGAGTCTCCTAACGTAAATGTCATTAACCGACCCATCCAGCGATTGAAGTACGAAACAGCCAGGGTTGTCGCTAGTCTAGATTTCCTGTGCTGAAAACAGTTGATTCTCGCTGTTTTAATGGCGTCCACAATTGCATTTTCAAATGCCAGTTGGGTCACTGATTCTTTATTCTGATTTGTGAGCTCTTTAAGCGCGACTTGCACACAATTTACGACTTCAGCTGACAAAATGGCCGAAGACACGGGGATTGCATCGGAATATAATAAGGACTGGCGACTAAACGGAGACGAAACACCATCGGCAACAATGTGAAAGTAATTGGACCCTACACCTGCGTCTTCTCCATGATACTCAAACGTGGCTTGTGCATGTTGCAATTGATCGTGCTCACTCCACTTGAATCGCTGCCTGGTCACAGGTGATGGTGACGGTCCTCGAATTGGGTTATTTACCTTCATAGGTAGTCGCCAGCCTCCAGTTGGACTAGATTTTTTTATGATCTTGTCTGATCGTGAGCGCAGCGTGGCCAATTTTTGGTGCGTTCGACTCGAGACGTTGTGCAAGGCACTAACTAGCGCCTTGGCTGGAGCTGAAGACGTTCGTGCTCGTGGTATCAGGTCGCTTAGGGATAAGGCACGACGTTTGTAGGCAGAGAAATTAGACTCATGTGTGGGAATAGGCACGTTTGGAGCTGAGATCCACGCCAGTTGATCCTCTTCGTCTTGAGATGAGGGATGGTCGATCACCACTTGCATCGAGGGCAGCGGAGGCAGCGGAGGCAGCGTGAGTGGCATGGCGCTGCTACCTGTAAGATTCTGGCGTGACACTGTAAGGTAAAGTCCAACGTTTTGACCAATGTGGGTGGCTATTGCAGCTGGTTTATTTACTGTCTGGCTGACAAAATGTGATGTCATGATTTAAAAAGCGTACCCTCTCTTTTCGGTGGCTGTTGGTGTGCAGACCAGTGCCCAAGACTGGCTTTTTACAAGAAAAAGGGGCGTTACCAGTGGCTGCCAGCCCGATTGATTTGCGCATGGCCTGTACAGAGTTAAGCTACAGCTTCTGAATTTGTATCAGTTGGATATAGTGCTAGTTAGGAGCCGCACTTGACGTCACACAAGTGTGCTTACTTATCGGAGTTCCGAGTGTCCAATTTATGACGATACAACTCTACCTGCATCTAAGCGCATTCCGTCTTATGAAATGGGCTCAAATGTTGAGCTGTCTGTGTTTGTAATGCCCTTTGATGCTTATACATACTTTGCTCGGAACAAAATACATCGTTCTATACAAGATGGTTACTTTTATATGCACAACAATATGGAATAGCACTAGTACAGCAGTTGAGAAACGACGACGGGTTTCTAGCGTCTGCGCAGCTCATAATGTGTAATCATTCTTGCAAAATAAAGCCTGCAACGAAGGTGGTGCGCTGAGGAAGATTTGGACCATTAGTCCCACCTTTATTTACCATCTGGCTGTGATGCATTATTGATATTCGTTTTGTCATCTGATTGTGTCCGATATGTACCCTGACCATACTATAAAGTAGCATACGTATTTTCGTCGTGATATCTAGTTGGCTAAATGTTCCACCTTAGAACCAGTTAGATTCAAAGACAAAAAACTGCTTAGTGATAAAGTAGTGACCACGCACAAATGGATGTTATGTGTAGGATAGGAGGAAGATGTGCAGAGGATAATTTATCTCAACGATGCTTCTGCGTTACTATCGAGGTGACGGAGCGGAATTGATTTTTCTGTATAATCAAAATAACACACCACACTACATTCCTTTTCGAAATTACTGATATTCCAATACTTATATTCACACCAAGTGTGATGTGAATTTCGTACGATTGTCCTATATAGTATTTACCACAATTATACCAAATGTTAGAGCACAAGCCCCCAGACTAAAACGCGAACCAAATCTGATTTCGCACTTTGTTGTCATTCTGCAAAAGGTACTGCTTCCCGAGCAACAACGGCACCTAGTTTGTCAATCCACACTCTCTACTTTAAAATGCCTGCTCTTCTGAGCATACATGCACCGAGACTCCGCTACCATGCACCAAAAAGTTGCTAAACTGGCATGTACCAAAAGCACGTTCTCTGCGGAAGACGCGCTCAAAGCATTTCTCGGTGAGGATGCCGATGTGCTCGCCGATGAGAACGGTCACAGTGATTTTTCGAGTCCCGACCAAAAAAGTTCGCCCTCACTTGATTAAGAGGAGGTTCTCACTGAGTCCATGCACGGACTTCAGGCTTCGTGCAATTTTCTATCGGCGAAGAGATTTTTCGATACCCCGCAAAGAACCCCACGACGATGTACCGTTCGTTGCCAACGAGCTTAAGAATTTCAATTGTTAGCTCAGGAATTATGCGAGCGCTTGCCAAAATTACGTCGTGGTTACAATTTTTAATCGTCCAATGTCGCTCGCCGACCAAAATGAAACAACTGTGAGAAAGTTGTCCCGTGGGTGCATTTTTACCCCAAAGGCCATCACTCTCCAGGAGAATTGTCTGCGGTTGGAGCATGAGAGGTTGTTGATACCCGTATCCTCAATGTAGGATAACTTTGAGAACTAGAAGCTAGTGGGAAAACCGCTGAGTATATTACTTAATTTGCCCATTATATGAGAAAAACACGTTGCTGCACCCCACTTAATGCTTTATCAGGCAGCTTCGACGAAGCAGACATCAGCCTAGAGCGTCGTCTTATGCTTGACTCGCAAAGTTCAAAGCATGGCGCGGATGACGACATGAAACCCCATTACCACAACTTCCTGCAATTTACGGCCCCGCTCGTCTTTATGAAAAAGTATCAGGAGTTACTAACCGCGAATCTATCTCACTACAAGGCCGGTCGCCTTCTACTAGTATGAAGCTCGGTGCGATGGGCTGACTAGCCTCTTTTCCAAGAAGGATCAAGGCCGAAGGTGCACTACCAGTGTGGAACCGTACATAAGGCTGAGGGCAACCCTTCCACTTCAACAGGGACTGGCGACAGTCCAGATTTATCCGCCGGCTTACCGAACACTCCACATGAAAGTGGCTCACATATTTAGCACTCGGGAGCTCTCTCGGTCAGGGCGGTACTTTAATTTCACCGAGAGTAACGGCGTACGTCCGAGACTGACATAACTCAGATTTAAATTGTGCACCATGAGATTTGAATGCACTGCCCAGCTAAGGTAGCCCAAGCTGTTTAGAATGCGTCGCTGCTTTTAGGCAGAGGGTAGTTCGGGTACGGGGAATGTTAGAGACGTCGATCGTCTGCAACAGAGCTTATTGCTCCAAATGGCATGTAAGAGCAGGATCGTGGTTTGGTTTCACTATGCTACATAGAACATGAGGTGATTTCGTATTTGCTTCCAGTTATTTAAAATATGAATCAATCCCCTTTTTCGCTACGACCGTGAACGATTCGATGTAAGGCGGTTCAACTTTGTCTGATAGACCGCATACACTGGATGTACAGGTAGGGTAGCTACATTCAATATTTTTATCTATATAGCACATTCAGGTGTGTTCAATTTGCTTCTAGCATCGGCGTGCCACTTTTAATTGTCCTGACTCCCGTTTATATCTTCGCCAACCCGGCGCATGACGCTCAATATCATCGAGATAAAACCACAATTTTTGCCGCGCAGTTTTAGTTAGGCTGATATCAGCAAAACGATTTTGTTCGACAGACCCTTCTCAATCTACGATACTGAAGCCACTTCGTGGCGGAGCCAAAGGAACCTAGGGTTTACTTCACTATTTATGTAGAATGCCGAAAAGCCTATACAGGTCTGTAGTGCGTTATACGGCGCAATTTTAATGAGATGGGGCAATGCATTACAGAACCGCAACATCTCGACGCAAGTAGGTCGGAAAAGTTTTCCACATTGCAAATCACGCGTTCCGTTTCACCATCTATTCGCAGAAGTTCAGTGGTTAACATATATAATCTGCCGCCGAGTACGTCGAACGATGTCTGCTAAAACTCCGCTGTAAAGTGAGGATTTTTACTTCAAACAATGACTACTGACAAACCATGTTAGAAAAACTTTTGTAGGGAAACGGCTTGGTTGTATCCGCATCGATAACATCATTTTTGACAGCTGTAATACAAACCATCTCACTCAGCGGTCCGGAAAGACCTGCCGGACGTGTCGTTTGGTAAAACAAAACAAGTCCATGCTGGAATGTCAGCTCTCATTTGAAACCGGTAGGCTGTTCAATGGTACCGCCACATGGGGCTAAGGTCAAATTCGCTGACACGTTTCGCACGTGCGCTATGTCGTTTCTCTTCCGTGATTTACCACACCAGTGTATGATAAGCGCCTCATACAGAATTTTATACTTGACGTCCTTGTCATGAGACACCATTATGCGCTGAGGGTCATGCGGACGATGCTGCAGTACAACAAGACTCGGAAAAGGTCATCGCAGTGTGGACGTGCAGCCAACACTTCAACAAACTTCTCAAACTTCTTGTTTTCTAAAACCTCCAGCGACACATCTGCATCAAATCCGTACGCTGCACGTATCGCCTCAACAATCAAAGATGTACCTATTGTGAAATACAATGATTCATATTTGGGGCGAACTGAAAGTACATTGGATACCACATTAAGTTAACCCAGCTTATTGCTTTCCTCAATTACATACTCGACAATAAGGATGTTTATTTGCCATTCCCTGATTGAGACGTGGTGTGGTGACAGTGACTCATGATATTTACATATCAAAAATGGGTTAGAGATAAGCAGATGCACAACAAACTTGACAAGAGCAGACAATATTCCAAGTTGTTCCTTGTAACAAACAGATAGTTGTTTTTTAATGGTTTTGGCGGGTGGAACTCAGGTGTGATCATGCTACTTGAAGCAAAACGCCGCCTATTAAGTATCACGTAAGCCATAGAATGGCCGATTTGGATTCGGAAGAGTCCGAATTGAAACACGCATGAGGCTTTCTTAACAGTCTAGACAACCATATCCTCGTTCACACTTCAATTCCGTTCATATTATCTTAATCACCAGACCAAACTGATTCCTCGAATCATTTTGCGAAAAAGGCACCGGCCAATCTGCAAAAGCATTATTTGCAGGATCTGCCAGCAGGCTCCGGCGTTCTAAGGAAGCAAAATTTTATCGGCGCCGAAGACACACCTGTCCAAATAGGTGAAAGCTAATCTAAGCGTTTAAACTTAAGAAGTATTATTTGCAATTGCTGAATGTGGCTCGCACAAACTTCGAAAGTTCTACACGACAATAAACGAATATATGGCTGGAATAGGAATGGGCATAGTCATGATGGGGAAATAGCGGCTGCGACACCAGACGGCGAGCGCCGCTTTTGCATAAGACAGATAGTAAGCCGCGTCCGGAATATTCGGCTCGAAGTTCTTATCGCAGGGTGGAGATTATCGCTGTATCTCATCGGCATTTGGTTATGCCCATCAGCTAGGTTGATAACACTGAACAAAGCATAGTCCATCATACATGCTGTAATGCAACATATTCTTGCTAGAAACCGACGTTTGCTCCGGAATCGTGACAGCATTTAGCTTATTTAAGCGCACACGAATGGTTACCCGCTCTTTGCTATTCTGCCACCGAAAGGCGGCGCCGACTGCGAAATTTACTTTTGCGCGCCAAACTCGGTTCGTGCTTTGCACGGAAGAAGCGTCAACGACGTCACTTCGTTCACTAAGCGAGAGTTATTGCCGTGTTACGCAATATTTGGTTCCGAAAATCAAGTCCTTGAAAAATAACCCCTCTCTTCGGGCTTACTCCGCATGACGGATCTCTCGCCACCACGTCGCGCTATTTTTAACAGAGGATTAATTAATGCTATGTACTCGTGAGACGGCCGCTTCACTCTCGCACTCAGAGCTCCGCGAGTGTCCTCAATGACAGATTCATCCATGACGAAAGATGATCTCAGCTCCTCCTCCCGTACCAACCGTACCATTTCGATGATCTCTCCACCTTGTGTTTTCTTGCACACATCCCGCGAGATATCTTCTTTAGCTCTGCACGAGTTTCGGCTGGAGGTAGTGATGGGATACTTGCAACCTCTAGGATAACCTCAGACCACTTCATTCGTGATTAAATTAATGCTTCGTTGACTGATAGGAAATATACATGTTATACAATCTCTTATAAAACTTTCTGACGTGTACAGAGCTCCATCATCTTCGGAAATACCGATACTTCGGTATTTCAAATAGTGCAATGTAAATTTAACTTAATTGTATCGTAATATATTCAATACAACTGAATCTATTGTGCAACCGCAACAAGTATTATACGATAACATCTGATGTACTAAACCTCATTTACAATTTTATTTGTCTATTTGTGTAGGATCAAAGAGATCCACTACAATTATTTGCCAAACTACCTAAGATCAATACGATGACAAATCACAAAACAGCTGTTGAATTCTCACCAGTCTTTTTTCATGTACTGAGATCAAACTCACATTATAACCATGCGATCACTCTGTCATCACTTTCATCGGTCTATCACTACGTACGCGAGCTCTCTCCAATCTAATCTCTCATTTCAGCGTTCAGATATTATACGTAAACCTTCTGCACGCTATTTCCAGAATTTGGGTCTCAACGACATGCTATGCGATCGATTAACGCAACTTGGTCTTACTACTCCCACGTCTGTCCAATGCAAGGCCATTCCACGCATTCTAGCGGGCGACAATGTGGTTGTAGCGGCTGAAACAGGTGCTGGAAAGACGCTAGCTTTTCTTTTACCTATAGTAAATCAACTTCGCTGCAGTTCGATATCACCCAGCGATATGCGTCTACCAACTGCGCTCGTGCTCACAACGTCACAGGAACTTGTGCGACAATTGAGCGCTGTATTGCATCAAATAGATCCGGAGATTGCACAATTGTCGATATGCTTATTGTCGTCAAAACAAACCCTAGGACAAGGCAATCGCGCGTGTCCGCTTCTTCTTGCCACACCTGGCGCACTATTACGGGCTACAAAACCTAAAGACTTTGCTTTTACGCAGATTGTTGCAGTAGATGAGGCCGATATGTTATTAAGTGGTGGTTTTGAGAAGGAAACGAAACAAATTCTCGCAACAATTCAAAACCAGCCGTTGCTGCGAGCCGAATTGAACAGATGCAGCGATGAAGTGAAAGAATATTGCGATCAAGAAGGCAATTGGACAACTCAGACTCAAACCATCTTTAGTGCGGCGACGATTCCAGAATATGGTAACAGATCGGTGCGCCACTATATCGATCGAAAGTTTCCGTCTGCAGTATTTGCAATCACTGAGGTACTTTTTTATAAAATGCTTGAAAGATGAAATGAAGATTGCTCTTGACACAATGTTGTAGGGATTCCATCGCGTTTTACCAAAATTGACACTACGCACACATAATTTGCAAGAATTTATACGACACAATGAGTGTAACGACGAGCACCACGCTCGCTGTGAGCTTCTGTACCAAATTCTTATGTCCAAGAATGTACATAATTTGGAACTCGTCCAAAAGACGCTTGTGTTCACAAACTCGATCGCTAGCGCTGATGCGTTATTCGACTTTCTGGAAAAGAACAAAGGCATGACCAATTGTGCAGTATTTCACAAGGGAATAGATCGATTGCAACGTCAAAAGTTATTGAAGCGACTAGATAGCGACGATGATGCGGACAAGAATCTTGTCGTCATTTGTACTGACATTGCTGCACGGGGTCTTGATACAACAAAAGTGGGCCATGTGGTACAATTCGAGTTTGCTAGTGATATTGTGAGCTATTTGCATCGTATTGGACGCACGGGACGTGCAGGGACCCTTGGAATTGTCACTAGCATTGAATCTACCGAAAACAGTCTTGTGCTGGAGAAGATCCGTGAAGCTGGAACGGCTACACTACAGAACGCTTTCAGTCGGAAGCGCAGTCTACGAAAAAAATTTAAAAAGGCACAGCTGGTTCAATCTTCTTAATTTGCGAGTTCTGCGTCCCCTCACGGCGAAACTCCTCCTTGGTGTCGTTCCATCAACATGACACAACAAAATTAACCACAATTCCATTAGAGCTATTGTTTTGGTCTGATTTTTCTAGACGCAATGACAGATACAAAAGAGCTCAAGTTGCGCAGAGTCATCGGGTATAATGGTACGAGCTTTGGCACGTAAAATGTGTAATTTGATGAAGCTTATTATTTACAATGATACAAGGTTCATATCCCAATACGCTGATTTACACCACGGACGGCAGATATCTCATTTACTCGCTTGGCCTTGCAGTCATAGTCAAAGATATTCAACGTAACACGCAATGTTTTTTACGTGGACACACGGATGTCATTACGTGTTTAGCAATCTCAAATGATGGAATGAAACTTGCTTCAGGACAACAAAGCAAAAGTCGTGGTAACAAGGCCCCAATCCTTGTTTGGAATCTGACAGAAGCGACTAAGCGACTCAGATCCTCTACGGAGGGTAGTGATAGTGACGGCAATGACAATTTTGTGATTTTTCGTCTTGTACTGCACATGGGCAAAGTACAGGCGCTTACCTTTTCGGCCCGAGATACGTTTCTCTTTACTGTGGGTGGTCAAGATGACAATGCACTCGTGTGCTGGAATATGGAGAATGGCGAACCTGTTTGTGGTACACCTTCCGGAGACGATTCCACTCTAACGGTTGCTGCTTTTCATCATGAAGCGAATGATGAGTTACTGGTTACAGGCGGTAATTATAACATTACTGTGTGGCGCGTCGAACACAAGCAGCGTAAATTACATGCGTTGCGTGCGAATCTGGGTAATTTAAAACGAATTATCACGTGCATTGGCGTGGCACCTGATGATAAGGTGGCCTATTGTGGCACGAAAACGGGGGATTTGCTGGAAATTTTGCTCGACTGCGATTTGACCAAGCCTAACTGTCTCTTTCCGCCTGTAGGCATATTAAAGCCTCGGTACAGCCGCACAACCCAGGAACGCTTTAGCCAAGGCATTGGGACACTTGTTGTTCATGATAACGAAGAAAATCGGCGATTTGTGTTGTTAGGCGCTGGAGATGGACATCTTGCTGTCCTTCAGCTTGGCTCTGCCAAATCAGCTTCAGATGGCTCAAAGACCAAGCCGATTGCCACAGCGTGTTTAGAAAACCTCATGGGCAGGGTCACAGCATTAAGCGAAGGAAAGCACGGTGACTTCTACGCTGGCACGAACCACTCAAATATCTACCAGTTTCACTTAAAAGATATTTCCAGTGGTACATCACACTCAAACAATCGGCCAAGTTCTAAGGAGATTGGACTACACGTGATGCTGCGTTCAACTTGTCATTATAGCAGCATAAATGACATTATTTTTCCCAGTTCAATTACACGTAGTCCAACTGAAAATTCGCATCTATTTCTTACGTGTGCCAAGACTGACATTCGTATCTGGAATGCTCGATGCTGTCAAGAAATTCTGCGCGTTCAAGTGCCGAATCTAGTGTGTAATTGCATTGAGCTTACTCATGACGGCGGACTTGTAGTCAGTGGATGGGATGATGGGAAAGTACGTGCATTTTATCCAGAGAGTGGTAAATTAAAATTCGTCATTCAGGATGCTCATAGTGAATCGGTAACTGCCATTGCAGTTTGCAAGCCATCCACATCTTCAGCTTCTGAATGGCGATTGATTACAGGTGGAAACGATGGTCGTGTGCGGGTATGGCGTATCACATCGTCGAGACAGACGATGGAAGCGTCGCTTAAAGAGCATCGTGGTCCAGTAAATGCCATTCAAGTAGTCCAGGATTGTACCTCTTGTGTCAGCACATCTTCGGACGGATCTTGTATTGTGTGGAACCTCGAGACATTTGTGCGAACTCAAGCCATGTTTGCTTCCACTGTCTTTCGTAGAGTTCTCTACCATCCAGACGAAAGTCAATTACTCACTTGTGGGTCAGATAGGCGTATCACGTACTTTGATGCGTACGATGGTGAAGCAATTCGAATTTTGGAAGAAGCTGCGGAATCCGAAATGCTGGCAATGCATATTGAACATAGTGGAACTTTATTTGCGACAGGTGGACGCGATGGTCTGTTAAAACTTTGGCATTATGACAACGGAGAGACAGTTGCTGTTGGTCGGGGGCATAGCGAAGCCATAAATGCAGTGAAGATCTCGCCCGATCGAAAGGAAATCATCACTGTTGGTTCGGAGGGGGCAATCATGATCTGGGAAATGGGTGATCTCCTATAGCTAGCTTTTGTTATGTTGACATTTTCAGCAGTATAGCATGGCGAATCGAGAAATTGTAGCGAAAAATTCGATTCGATACTTCCTCACATTTTACATGTGAGATTTAGATATACGCGGTCTAAGAAATTCAAAAGGTGTTACAGTCATAATCGTAACATCGATTTAGCAGTTCTTCCTGGAAAATATTTTGTCCTTCACAATAAAATAGCTTACAAAAAATTGATGGCTGCTTCACGACACATATACTTACGTTTCGGACAATTAAGAGTCAAGCGACGACGCAGTATTTGCAGGAAGTCCCTTCTTCTGACAACGCAAACATCGCTCTCCATCCGGTTTGCGAAGCCGAATCATCTCACACATCATACACTCACTTTGAGAAATGACTTCAGTAGTCTTGGTCTGAGATCCCTCGGTGTTATTTGATCGAAAGCCTCCGTTTGCTTTCTCACGTTTTGTTATGTCCACGATAGTCCTAGGCGATTCGTTGCTTTTGACTGAACTCACTGGTCGCGAAGTGGAGGAATTTGCAAGTGCTGAGACAGTAGAGATCGCAGATGCGGAGGTTGAAATACGCGATGCTGTTTGCGTGACAGATGCTGACGAAGTAGAGACGCTCAATTTAGCTATAGATGACTTACGTGTTGAAGAATGTGGCGATTGCCTCGGAGGTGCAGCACCCAAGTTGTTCGCATCTACAAATATTAACAGAAGCATTAAACGATGAGCAAAAACGTACCGGTTAATAAAGAAAATTGGCGCACAGACACTCCTTACCCTGGTTTGCTGATGTGATCATCTCGTGACTAGAGGCGCAATCAATTTTTAATCTTGCTGTACCATCAGACTGATTCATGTTCTGTGAAGTGACGGGGGATGGTGGCACAACTGAAGAATTGGGCTGTGTGGTAGGAGGTGCATCAACCAATGGCTGTGTTTCCAAATGATGGTTTGTGCCATCAGTAGACCTCTGCTCAGTAAGAGTAAGCTTGTTCACAACGTGCCGTGTATTTTTTGTAGATGGTGGTGAATTACCAGATGTGATGGAGTATTCATTTATTTTAACACTAGGTGGGGATGCATGTTCATCGTTGCTCGCAAAACTTTCCAGACCAGAATTCATCTCTTCGCTTAAATTTGGCTCCATTTCCAAGGCATTACGTACAGCTTCGATTTCTCGAGTCGGATGCGGTGTCCCTCGGCCACATGCCAATACAAAATGCAAGCCATTTATGGTTGCGAGCCGAAAAGCCTGTCGTTTATCTTCATGGCTCCCGCTACCAATCTCGACCAATCCAACGACAAAATTCCAATGGTGGAGCCTTGAGCCACAGAAGAAATTTGCTTGTCTTGGAAGCGAGAATTCACCAAAAGGTGCTTTTAATTCATTCCACGCCCGGAGAAAGATATAACTTTGGTCGGCTCGGTCGCCATATTTATGTCTATAAAATGCAAGGGATTTTTCCATTTCTTCGTACAATATACGCCATGTCACAGCCTGGGCTCGCACCTGCTTAATTATTTCCAAATGTAACATCACAGTCGAAGTATTTTGTAACGTAAGCCAAACCCGTTCACGCACAGTCACCGTCGCTTTCAAGCCTTCCATCTTAATTTGGAGGTCAAAAGGTTTGCAAAGCCGTTCAATACGCTCAACATACTTTAAATACCAATTCATCTTTCGTGGCTTCTTCGTGACGTTAAAAACTGCTTCCAACGACTGCGGAAGCACGTGAATAAATACATATAGCATACGCGGGATGAATTCTTCATGGTACGAGAATGACGCGGAATCGTTATCCAGACCCGCTTTATCAAAAATTTCCCTATCACGCACTACAGGTGGGACATTGAATGTCCGAGAGCGCTGAAAAGTATCAGCATGCTGTGGAGATAAGGGTTGCTCACAAAGAGGCTCTTTTTGATACAGTGTCTGGCTTGATGGTGATGGCATCGGATTTCGGTGAATTTGGGGTGGACAGTCATAGCCATTTTTGCTATTGCTAGGGAACAAGGAGGCTTGCGTACGTGGTGCACTACGATTCCAAGACGAAAAGTTGTGATCGCGAGGTGAAAAGCTGTGACCTTCCCAGGGCGCTGTAGGTATATTATCGTCTGAAAGCATATCACCGCGCCCCTCAGATCGATCTCGAATTTCCGTCCTGCTTCTGTTTATATCAAAATTTGGCCGTTGATCTTGTGCGTCGGCTTCTGCATACTGTCGACGGGAAATTTCATTGGATCGAGAATCTCTATGCGGCGCAAATGATGCACTATGATTGTTAGGAGTCCTAGGAGGACCAGTCACGTTCGTAACAGATGGTGGAAAGCTTTTCAAGCTATCCAGAGATGGAGATCGCGAAGGTCCATAGTCATACAGCTCTTCTCGTGACTGTCCGTCAGACTCACTGTTCTTGCTTTTAATATAGTCAGTAGCCGATATTCGCCGAACCCCCGGACCTTCTGTTTGGGTTGTACCTGATCTTGGTGTAGCGGACGATGTGGTCGCGCTGCCTGCTACTGCAGCCTTTCCTTCAGGCGATGGCGAAGGTAACACACCCCGGACAGGACGAGTCGCCGGTGGGGCTGACGAAGGCGTTAAAGGCGGAAGTGACGGTCGTGTTCGTGACAAAGTACGAGCTGGCACTGTTGACTGTGTTTTCTGTCCTACTCTCGAAGTGACATTTGGTGGTGCTGCAGAAGCTGAAGCAGCTGCAGGCGATGCATTCTTAGTTATCGTGGAAGGCTTTTCTCGTATGACCAAAGGCTCCAGCGGATGTGCGACCGGTCGATTTCCATTTTGAACATAGCGTCCTCCACCCGTTCCAGCATGGTTTGCCATCCCTAGTGGCACGAGATCGGCATTCATATTTTTAAGTGTTTGCGCCGCCGTCTTTCGTTTTGCCCTTGGTATTTTCCAAATTTCCCCTGATGTCGCAGTGGTAGATCGAACAGGAGAAGACGAGACCAAGCGCGACTCATTGTTGTGTTGAACCAATCGACGTTTCTTAACTGGTTGTGCAACTGAGAATTCATTTTCAGAGTCACTACTTGAGTCGGCAATGAGCCGAGTTCGCAAAGCTCGTAAATTTAGTCGTTTTCGTTTAATAACGTCAGTAAGTGTTCCAACCTCCACTGATGAACTTGAAGATGCCATACGAGGTGACTTAATAGACGTAGAAGCAGAAGTTTTTTTTACCCCACTAGTATCGCTTATGGCTCGCTTCAATCTCTTCTTCCGTGTTTTCTCTACTACTTGATCTACGTCTTTATGTTTGTACTTCTTGAGCACTTTTTCCTTTTGTCGGGGACTTGGCGAGTTCTTTTGCTCTCGACTCAAGTCCAACTTTCTTTTTCCAGAGGTCTCAGCTGTTTTCTTAGATATATTCCCAACCTTCTTTTCTTTCTTTTCCTCCACTTTCTTTTTTTTGTTCAATTTAACAGATGATGGCTTCGTGTCTTCTTCATCCTCTTTTCCTTCGGCATTCGCTAGACACTGAAGCTTTAAAGCTCGATATTGTTGGCACAAAATTTTATCTTCGCAATATTGTGCGTAACAATTCACCAAGTTTTGACGACAAAAAGGACTTTTGCACTTGTATGTAGAAATCTCTCCATCTTTCTCCTTCGCTTCGACGTCAACGTGCGACGTCTCGATTCCCACATACTGTGACAGCATCATACGCTGCTTATTTGTACTCTCAGCTGACTTGGAGCCCGATTTGCGCGCTGACATGGTTGTTGGCGTCGTGGGCGCCACGTGGCGCTGCCGAGCGTGCGCCATGAGGGAGTGAGCTACCAATTTGTTTTGGCTGTCAACAACCTAAGTCCTTTGCTGTATGGTATAGTATCCGTAAAGGATGTGTAGGAGTATACTGGCTGCACTGGCTATTTGCTAGAATGTATGACCCTATTTTGGTGTACGCACACATTACCAGGTGAAACTCAAAATGTTGATGACATGACATGTCATATGATATGAAATATTACCATAAGCATAGTAAAAGACCATCAGACTGATTTCTAGTATGTTGATGATACTATTTTGTAACATATGATACGTTTTATCATATATAGTCATATCATATGCTATTTCATACATTCATATGATACTACATATCATATGCTATTTTATATAATCACCCACATTTTAGAGCACAATTGTCCGTCCACGGATAATAAAGCTAGTGTATGGCGTTATTGAAATCTCTAGATTGTGGGTATAAGCCTACTTTATGCACCTATTCTGACTTCTTTACTTTTATCGCCTAAGCTCAACTTTACTAATCTACGTGATAAAAAAAATACAGAATTTATTGATTAACAGAAATAATATTAATTTTTTATCCTCGTTCGTACCAATACTGTGGTACATCTAAATTTGCACAATTACACATTGAAGTTTTTCACCATGGTACAAAATTGCATTTTCCCGAACTATACGGAGTACGCACACAATATACAGGTTACACCTTCATCACCAAAATTTGGACCACGCCAGGGCTGACAATATTTTAGACAGTGTGCAATTGTGAACGCTCAGCAAGCAGCCATGGCGCTTGAATATTCACTCACTTCTCGAAATTCCCAGTGTCAGCACCCAAAAGCATGTTCATTTTGAGAGCTCGTTCCCATGCATACTTCATATGGCTCAGCGAGCCTTCAAGTCATGCGCGATCTTTCGGCCAACGGCCTCAAAGCCATTTTCGGTGATGAGAAAGAGGGGATTTTTGATGATAACGGTCTTAGCAAAATTCTTAGTTCTAATCCAAAACTCTCGCCGTCTCCGAAAGAGACTCGACAGAGCCGTTAACAGTATACAATACTTCTTTCACGCTCGGCCTCTACTCAGCACAAATTATGCATTCTGTAACTGTTTTCTTAAGCGGTAGGTGTTGCAACACACCACCACAAAATTGTCTAGTTCGTCAACAATGGGCTGGACCTAAGTCAGAAAGTTCAGCTTCGCATCTGCAAGGACACTAGTTTCGACAACTTTTGCAAACTCGATTGCGTCGATATTACATATTCCATACATCTGATTGCTCGCCGCGTCGTGAAGGAGTTTGTTTCACATCTATGCGTGCATCCCCCTTTCTCAAGGCATAGCTGCGATGGAGTCCAACCATGTGCTTCGATAAAGCGACATCGAAATCTCAAACGCTGTTCATATCATTTCGCTAGTTGGCGACGACATGCGATGCTTCATAGTCGGGGCGACGCGAAAGCAAATTCATCACCACATTACGCCGTGATGGCTTCTACCTTACCATAAAGATGTACTTACAACTATTGACTGCTGTGCTCAGCGATGCATGTGCTATATCGATCACAAGCGGCGTCGCAAAGGCAGGTGATTTCAGCATCATACTTGACTGCAAGTAGATCATTGTCATAATAAGGTACTTCCTAACAGCATTAAGCTGGCGCACCTCAACGCGATCACGCGCTCATGACTACTGGAGTATAGCGCAGCCTACGATATGTGAAGACGCATATCAGACGACAGGGAGTGGGTAATCTGGTTTCGACCACGAGGCATTCTTAAAGATTATCTCTTTGCCTTAACCAGCACCATTTGGCGTCCTATTAAAAAAGTGTTATGAAGCTTCGTGCCATGTCGGCATACTTGCACTGTAATTGTGACCAAGCCACACCACTATCACCAGTCTTTCGGGTCAGAAGTACTGGCCGATTTACAACAGTGATTATCGATGCGGATTCTCTTTACTTAGAGAACGCGTCACCGCTAAAGAATCTTTTGCCTGTATTGGCAAATGGCTTAGTTTAGCACATACACTCGGTATCCGCTCGCAAGTGCTCATTGTGTTTTTCAAATAACGCCTTTCTCTTTCTATGCAAAACTATGGACAAAGATATTCTCGATGTAGGTTTTTGCATAAACATGATGAAGCCTGAATAGCAGTGTCACCAGATGATTGAAACGTCGCTGGCGCACAAGCCAGTATCGGTGGTAACACAAGGCGCTTCTAAACATCTAGACGGCTTTACAATGTTCGGGATGTTGTTATCAACAAGTAACAACTCAGGGCTGTAAACCAAACCCTTTTAACGAGATTCGCTGTTTTAAAACTGGCTCCCGTTGTTCGCGATATTCATGAGGACAGTAAAAACCAGTTGCTTACAAGTATTTCACCTTTCGCTCAAAAGAGATATACCTATCTCCGTGAGGAAGTTCGTCATCTGCCCTTCCGATGGTACCCGGCCCTTCAGACCTATCGGCTGAGAGAGATGGGACACACAAGGTGCAGATGTTTTGTACTTTCGCAGAGTTGCTCAGCAGATAAATGCATCTATTACTTTGTTTATAATGGCTGAGGTACATCGCCTCCGTTGCGATTATAGATCATTTATTCCCGTGTCCCAATCGGATCCTCACCGCAGAAAGCTATACTGCGTATAAAAATTGGGTGCTCACGCGTTCTCGAAAGAGGTAGGGTCGCTTCGGTGAGAGCCGCACCCGCTCGGCGACCTTCCGTGAAGATAAGCAGCGTTACCGCCATCGAGAAAAGACCAGACACCAATTTCGCGACAATCATTCCTAACCTCTTGACCTAGCCCGCCAATTATGGCGCTTATGGACCATTAAAGCTTCATACGTGACCAATACACATGGTCAGGCGGTGCGAAACCCGCGACATCTGTCGCTTCGACTAGTTCTAAGTTGGGAACGTATCTTTACTGATATTGCGCGTGTCTATTATGCTTTTTCAGCTTTGAGAACGCTATGGATCCGTTTGAATAAGGGCCATGGCCTTCTCAGCTTCTCTCATCCAGAGGGAGAGCATTTCCCATTCTCCTCCCTCAAAGGCCAGATCGGCGACTCTTGATGAAAGCTACCCACCCCTCCTCCGGCACTCGGCTTCGGCGCTCCTAAACGTGCCTCACCACTACATTCTCAAAGATGTGAGTGTCATGGGAGCGCTAACCGCTTCCGGCTCTTTGTCCGTCAGTCATATGATCCTATCAAGACCCAAAATAGTCTAAAGCTTAATCAGCTGGTCGCTTGGTTTTATACACAGGTATTTGAGCATTTCTTATTCAACAATTGCAGGAGTTATAGTCCTTTCACTTCTCGGTGGTGGGGAGCTGTAACGGAGTTACACGTACCCTGGTATAAGGGGTGGGTCGCACAAGACGGTGTGACCACACGATGGTGTGACCACACAGTGGTGTGGCTACATCTTAACAAGAAGCCACTACGTGGCGGGACTGTCAACAATTATGCATTTCAATTAGGTGTTACTGTTTAAACAGGAAAACCTATAGATCTAGATATAGGCGGCTCTGCCACAAGTAAAACAAAAGAAATACAGGTTGGATTTCGAACGGAAGAGTGTATTTGCCTCAAGTTACGGTTTTGGGTGCTCCTGGCGTTAGCGGATTGCGATCCGCTACACTCATATTGGTTCTAAAACGTATGGTCGGTGACCTTAGCTTAGCTTCCTCTAAGCAAAGAGCTACGGCAGCCCCGCTGCTGAAGCTTTTTGACTACAATTTCTACTAAGTGTAAACTGGTTGCCGTGCACTTTGCACATATGAAGCTATGACTCTCAGAGTCCGCTTTAACGATCGCACAGCGATTAATTCGCGCGCTCCTTCAGAGAGAGGATTTGAGAGCCTACAGTTATCTTGACACATTTAGGCTAATTTCTATTTAGGCAAATACAAAATACACACAATTTACAATCTAATTAATCAAATTGTATTATTTTCTGATGTACTTCGAATCCGTTTTTGAACTTCATGAATGCCAAAAATTTCGGTACTTATGAATATTCGCATTTACACCAAGTAAATTTGTCAAATACGTTAGGGTAAAGTACGCAAAATTTAAGTACTCGCCCCGTTACAATAGGAGTCTACTTACTCGTTTGCGGAATTGTACCCAACCAAGGTGTTGTTTAAGCGACTCGCTTCAACGTCTTCAATTAATTAAAGCCTATCATAACTTTATACAAGATACAAGTAGCCACACCGTAAATGTTTATTCAACATTTATGATGTTTCGACGCAAACAACGTCATACGTGGCGCATATGTCGACTTCTGGAACCCTAAATTGTCTATTGGCTTGAAGAAAGTGAAATTTGGCAATTGTTAACATGTTGGTAATCACGACCCGCCACACTTTGATTTGGAGAAGGAGAGTCAAAGTCAGAGAAGACGTCACAGACGTGCTTGATGTACGGCAGAAATACGTGTTTGACATCGGCTTTGTGACACAATCTTTTAAAGATCATGTCACGTTTTGTAGCCATTCAAAAAGATCTACATGACCATGTTCTCATTTATCCGACTTCGATTGACAGCCGAAGCGGTGTGACATTTGTGATTCTATGTCGCTTCAGAGCGTCCGAAAAAGTTTATATTCTTTAAGCATGCTGAAGGGGTATTTTCCAGACAAGATGGAGAAATGAAGGAACTGTGACGAATTGATTCTGAAAACAAGTGAATCATCTGCAAATGTTTTGTCAAGCTAAAGCAGCATACTAAGAATTTTATAAGCCGTATGAACAACATGATTATCGTACCCAGTTTAAATGTAGCGAGTCATTGGGCGAACCACATGAACCGTTGATCCAAACCGGGTGTCCAGCAATATTTTTAACGGTTGCTAATTAGCTAGTGTTGTTTTATTTATGATACTGATCGAGCTACCAAGTTCAAACAGTTTCACAATGTTGCTTATTCTTATGAATAATTGAAAAATTATCATGTCGACTTTAGAGTATCCATGCCTATTAATATACGTCGTGCCGAATATTAATCAGCACAACTGTTTGCATCCGAGTCTTCGAAAGCATCAAGCGTGGTAAGTTTACGGAACTGTGTCAATCACCATTTAGAAAAGTCTAGCAAGTACGAACAAGCGACAATGGCTTGTGATGCGTCTATTCCAATCGAACAAACTCCAAATATGTAAGTCCTGAGTATATTTACCGCTCATTCGTAGCGAAGTCTCCGCACCTACTCAAAAATTGTTATCCACTCCATGGTATTTGTAGAACCAAACTATACCCAAAGCATTGTCTTAAGGACAACAGGCGTTCGGCATATCGTATCAACCAGGAAAGAATTCGCTCAGCGCGCGATATCAGATCAAGCGGAAGTATCCGGCGACCATACCATTCTGCACGAAAACTAAATGGTGCTCCAGACAAAATATCTGGAACAGACTGCGGACCTGACAAGGTAACGATCAGTTTTTCCTCTCACCGAATTCACACGTGCTAAATCAATAAAATTTAGACACTTCAACGAAAAATTGCCAGTCGATCCGATAAGTGTCGAGGCGCTTTAAACTCGTCTAAGACGACAGCATACCGCTCGTATACATTTGCAAGTGGAAAGGAGCCTTATGCCCACCCTCAAGCTGTGAGTACAGGGAGGTACCATGAATCTCAATGTGCTTTGAGTGAAAACACGCAACAAGTTTCTACATCGGCATATTTTGATAAGGTAGCGCGTTTTGAACAGGCAAACGCTCAAGTCAGTGCTGTGCTGACATCAGATCGATCAAATTCACTAAAAAAAGAGATAACAATTTCAGGAGTGGCGGACTCGGATATGTGCTCTCAACAACGCCACGCTTCAAGTCGGAAGCGTTTCCAGGTATAATTAAATACAATCCTGATTTCCATACTCTGATTCGAAAAGTATGCCATTAGAACGCTATACATCCTCCAAGCAGCATCAAATTCAGGCAGACGCTCCTGATCGATTCTACGACGTCAAGCCCTCATGCAAAGTAACATTGAAGATTCAGCCTTATAGTCGCGTATCAATCTAATCTCTAGCCCATTGCAGTTTTCGATAAGTGCAGCGATCGCTACCTCAAGCTTCAAATGTTCAACCATGCAGTCACGCACAAGTCGGCTATCGTCTGTACGTATTTTAGTGCATCCTATTTACTTTAAGTAAATTGAACTTGGTCATTGCAGGAAGCCGCATTGGTTCATAACATACCTCATCTTC
>NW_020190027.1:112033-112195 GCF_900000015.1 Plasmopara halstedii | reverse complement strand
GAATGCCCCAGCGACGTTTAATCGCTTGGTCACGCAGCTGTTCAGGCCGCTACGTACGGTCGTGCAGACGTACTTTGACGATATCTCGTCCACAGCCGTACCGAAGGAGGCAAGACGGCTATGGAGGTGCATTTGGGGTACCTCCGTCGAATGTTGGAGGTA
>NW_020190027.1:111640-111954 GCF_900000015.1 Plasmopara halstedii | reverse complement strand
TAAGTGGCTTGGTCTCGCCAACTACTTGCACAAGTACAGCGTAAATGACGCAGAAATGAACCGGTCATCATCCAATATTCTTTAAAGGATGCGGAATGGTGTTGGAATACAGGACATCAGGAGCCTTTTGACGGGGTCAAAGACAGCCTCCTGCATGCACCAATACTGGCGCTGCCAGACCCTGATCGTCCTTTCAGCGTCGTCTGTGACGCTTCACACTTTGCCACCGGCTGTGCACTGCTGCAAGAAGACGCCGAGGGGCGAGATCGGGTGATCGGGTTTGAATATCGGCAGCTCAAAGCTGCAGAGAAGGT
>NW_020190027.1:111312-111630 GCF_900000015.1 Plasmopara halstedii | reverse complement strand
GAGTAAGCGGATTGCGATCCGCTAACTCATACTCGGTTCTTGTAAAGAACGAAAGGTCAGTAACCTAAAGTACGCTTCCTCAAGCGTTTTGCTACGGCTGCCCCGCTGCAATTGGTAGCACTTGTAGTCAATCTACACCTGAGTCGTTTAGCCTGATCCTCAGTGAGGATGGAGAAATTCTCCTCTTTGCCCCAGGGCATGCAGGACGGGCTTAACAAGTTGATTTCCTTGCTTGGCCCTGAGGGCGTGCAACAACTTGTAGCGCAAGGTCCCGAGGCATTCGGTGCGCGTCTAGAGGCGTTTTCAAATTACAAAAAT
>NW_020190027.1:110651-111302 GCF_900000015.1 Plasmopara halstedii | reverse complement strand
GAGTTCTTGAGAGACATCGGTTTTCAATTCGGAAGGAATCGATCTCCCAGACGGTTCCAGTCAATTGGTTACAAATTTGTTTGGATGCCTGTCCCTTGATCTGTAGCATCATACGATCTGCTGGTGTGACCCGTTTGGTCAATGCCAACGAAATGTTTCTTCAACTTCTACCCGAAAGAAACCCGTTTGATTGCTCTAACGAATGTACGACGAGTCGGCTCCAACCGAGCCGAGGATGCCAAGAAAGGGTACACTAAGATGGTTGTATGCCAGATGTTCCAATCTCAAATCCTTGCCTATGATTATCATGATTGGCCAGCCTGACGGTACGCTTTCAAGACGATTCTCTTCATGGGATGGGCCTCGGAATGTCATGTTCCATCCAAAGTATTGATTGGACAAAGACGGGTGCTGCACTTACTTGGAATATTTGGCGTCGTGCTATCCAGGCGAGAAGGTTGGTTTGATTTGGGACGCGGCTTCTAGCCATTTCTCAGATCTAGTCAAAGAAAAAGCTGCTGACCTGAACATCACTTTGGGAGGTATTCCTCCAGGGTGTACTTGTCTGATTCAAGTATGCGATCTGATTGCCAACAAACCGATCAAACAGGCTTTCACGACGCGCTACGTCTCGTGGAAGATTGCCTTTGA
>NW_020190027.1:110117-110641 GCF_900000015.1 Plasmopara halstedii | reverse complement strand
AGTCGATGACTTCTTGTCTACCAGACTGAGTGTCCTATGACACGTTCGCGATGCGATGACTGAAAGCCAAGACCTGCAGAAACAATATGCAGATGAAAAAGGAAGAGGCAAAGTGGAAAGCTTTAAGGTCGGGGACATGGTTTTATTAAATTCTAAATACCTACCTACACATGCAGCCTCTACTATCTTCCGGACGAAGCTTCGTCCACGGGTCATCGGACCGTTTAAGGTTGTGGCCAAGCGTGGCCTAGCGTATACGCTGAATCTTCCAAAACGGATACGCACCCACCCGGTGTTTTACGTGGCGCAAGTGATCGCGGAAGCGTTGGCGCCGGAGCGGATCCTGCGGGCCTTCGATCAACCAGAAGTTGAACCAGCAACTGGTTCTGAGCACGGAGTGCAACAACCTCCATTTCTAATGGGGCCAAGCGCTCCATGGTTGCCTCCAGCGATGCATTCGCCTGGTCCAAGGCTAGCAGTCGCTCCGACAGAGAGAGGTAGTCCTTAAGGCGAGGCAGCGGTGC
>NW_020190027.1:107750-110107 GCF_900000015.1 Plasmopara halstedii | reverse complement strand
GTCATTGCCTGCTCTGCAGCGTGTACCCCACTGCAATCGTCCGTTGCGGGACTTGTAGCCTCCATCTCGAGTGCCTGTGAGCTCGGGCGAATCCGCGCCGTCGGTTTCTAGAGCTACGCCTGGGACACCTCCCCCATATACGAGCAGACTCAGAGAGTCTGTGTCTGATCCTAACTCAGTCGTTTTGTATACGGGCGTCACCTGATGCCGTTCTGAGACGCCACTGGAGTCTAGAGATAGCACGCGGCTGGATGGCAGCGTTGTGATCTCATTCTGCTCACAATTGTACAAATCTGGATCTCCAAGCATGAGCGGATCTAGGTGACCACAAGAAAAAGAAGATAAGAACGGAAGATATGAGCCGGGGACCGAGTCAAAAGGCGATAACACCTTCATCTTGACAGACTTTGGTCAGGATGCAGCCCATTCCTTCACCGAAGGTCCTGAAAGCTCTTCAACTTTGATGAAACGGGACGCGGTTGGGCGTGAAACGACCAGCCGCGCTTTATTATTGAGATGACGAGTATTCAAGGACCAAACAGATGAGAATATAAGGTTTGTGTGTAGTGCTGATTATAAGACAGGGAGAAAATATCTGCCGTACCATACACAGGCTAACAAGGCGTCGAGTTTCTTTGTATGAACGCCTTTATTCGAGATGGCCGCACCGGCCATTAATGCATAGCGGTTCCCACATAACATCGGGACAGCTGTGACGTCAGTTTGATCGCCCAATGCTTTTTATGCAAGTTTGTCAGTGCAACGAAAAACTCTCTGGTATTATCACCAAGGCCGGTTTAATGGTGGGATGACGCTTATGCAATGGTTATATCTATCAATGTCTTCTCAGGTACTGCGTACGCATAGATTTCAAAAATGACATATTTTATCAGTCTTTTTATACAGCTAGAAACATATGATTATATGGACTTTGAAAGATAGCAGAAAGGCCACAACTATCAGGATAGAAATATTTGCACTAGACAGATCATGGAGTAGCTTGGCTGCTGTTGGCTTGATTTCCAATCAATGATGAATTCCATCTAGGCTATGTAAATGAGAAAACCTGAAATTCGCTGACAAATGAGACAGTGTATGCTAATTGCCATCCGCAAAAGTTTTATATTCGATATCTCAACTCGCAGGCTGACCACGTGCCGTGATTTGTGCGTCATGTGAAAGGGCGAAGCACCCAGCCAGCTAGTGTGGTACTCTGCTGAAACATCATTTTTGGTAAGTGTTTTCAAACAAGTGGTGGTAAGGAATGGACAATCGTTTGAAGCTGTAGTTGGGGAATTCTCATATATTTTTTGCAGAAATAGTAGCTGTAGCGATAAGTCTATTACCCCCATCCGCTATCTTGTTCTGCATCATTCAAAACAGATACAAAAATTCGATACCACGTATCTCATCTTCGCTTCTTTTACCAATGATTTTAACAGATCAACTCGTACTTTTACGTCGATAGAAATATACAATGCCACCCGTATTTTTATATAATGGAATGACATAAAAAATGCATCTATAGTACGTCGAACTTGCTAGTCTTGTCTTCACGTCTTCTTTTACAATAAGGATTCTCAGCAAATGAGAGTGCTGAAGAACAATGATAATGTCAGTATTTGAGGCTGGATTTTAAGAAATGCTGCAGCTTTAATCAAAACTTGTAACGGTAATGGGGTAGGTGTGGTATAATGATGCACATATACATTACAGCTTTGGGCGGAAGCTCAGAGGTAACAAAATTATCGTACTGCTGAGGACGATGGGACACCACAGCGGAGAGGTCCGTGGAGCATGTGGGCATCATGCATCACATATAATCTCGTCACTGAGCTTACTAAATGAATACATTAAATAAATGAATACATCACATAAATGAATACATTCAGTACTGGTTAAGATGAATATATGCTACTTTTTTGCACATTTTTTTTTATTTGTAACAGAGTTACATGAATCCTGATAACACACTGAGGTTGGAGAAATTGATTGCATTGACAACCGAAGGACCGTGGCGACTGGGCTAGAGTATCGCGTGACATGGATTGACGACTCGGACCCGATATGGCTTCCCCGACACCAGCCAGTCGAAACGGCAAATGCGAATCTCTTCGAGACGCTTGACGCGTACCTACTTCGGTACCCGAACTGTGAGCTGCCGTACCAAGCGTACATCAGCAGAAACGCGAGAGCCTTCAGCGCGATCGCTGACGGGGAAGACAATGCGTGCTTGCCTCATGCGGTCCAGATAGCACTCGAGCTCCTCGGCCACCAGCAAGAGAGCGCACGACTCCCAGTGATATGGGCAGAGTATCTGCAGAATGCAGTTAACGCCAAGGTTCCACTTAACGAAG
>NW_020190027.1:106491-107740 GCF_900000015.1 Plasmopara halstedii | reverse complement strand
GGATCGAACCCACGACCTGCCGCTTGGAAAGCGGCTGCTCTACCATTCGAGCCAGCACAGTTATGGAAGAATGGTCGGATCAACTCATACTTAGACCATCAATCCGAGCGCGAAAGCAACATTAGCGCAACAACCAAGCCTTAGATGAAAGACATTTATATATAGTGTGTATAGTAGTATTTATATTGTCATTACCCGGTAGATTGAGATGTCATTTAATCTATTGCCAAGTAATAGATACACTTTTAACTGAACCCTGATAACAGGGGTGTGAGTGTGTCACACGAGATAAGCATGGTGTGACCACACCCAAAAAGAATACGTAAGGGGCTAGGTAGCCAGAGGTTATGCATGTATTTGGATTTTACTATATATAAAGAGTATATTGAGGAAAATCTTAAATTTTTAAATGAGCATAATAAAGAGATAAAAATCAGTTTTGAACTTAAACCGAAGAATCAATTTGCCTTGGGAAAGCAATAATTACTCCTGGAGTAAGCGGATTGCGATCCGCTAACTCGTACTTGGTTCTCGTAAAGAACGAATGGTCGGTTTCCTAAAGTACGCTTCCTCAAGCGCTAAGCTACGGCAGCCCCGCTGCACTTGGTAGCACTTGTCAATCTACACCTGAGTCGTTTAGACTGATCCTCTGTGAGGATAGAGAAATTTTCCTCTTTGCCCCCGGGCATGCAGGATGGGTTTAACAAGCTGATGTCCTTGCTTGGCCCTGAGGGCGTGCTACACCTTGTAGCGCAAGGTACCGAGGCAATCGGTGCGCGTCTAATGGCGCTTTCAAGTTACGAAAACGTGCTGCTAGAGCACCTGCAGCCGAAGATGCCTGCATCATATGCGTCTATGACGCCACCGTTGGTGACGGACAAATTTCCCCGCCTTAAGCCGCTCATGGTGAGCGTTGAGGTCTTTGAGGAGAAGGATGGCGAGAATCTCTTGCTCTGGGTGAGAGAGGTCGAGATGGCCATCGCATTCGCCATGCTCCAGACCAAGCAACAGCGCGTAGCGCTAGCCATCTCCAAGCTCGGGGGTCGAGCGCGAGAATGGGCACTGACGTGCGACACTTCGGTCGAAGCTGCGTTTCTCTCCTGGGCGGAGCTGAAATTGCAGCTCTCATTAGTGTTTTTGCCGCCTAATCAGGCATATCGCGTGCGATCACGTTTCCTTGCCACCCGACATGGCAACAAGGAATTGGTGGATTTTGTCCAAGAGATGCGCACTCTCATTGCCGGAATTA
>NW_020190027.1:105306-106481 GCF_900000015.1 Plasmopara halstedii | reverse complement strand
CACCTTCGGAACGGTTGCCCCCTGCGCAAGGCGCGTCAAGGTTCTTTGAACCATCGCCGCAATTCCTACCAGTCTGGTTCGTTGCGGGGAAACGACACCACTCAGTAGGCGCGGGGCGACCTACTGGGAGAACTGAGTTCTGTTGAGCCTCAGGAAGACATAGGTCAACTGACCCAGCCCCGAAGAGCTCCGTGCTCTTGACACGAAACGTGTGGGTAACCCGGGCTTGCTGGTCGTGAAGGCGACCGTAAAGGGCTTCGAGAAGCAATGGAAGATCTCTATCGGTTCTGGGGCGTCGGGTAATTATGCTCGACGATCCACGATGGAAGGACGTCAGCTGTATGCTGAGGCGCTGAAAGCGCGGTTGGGTGACATCGTCACTGTTCGCCTAGCGACAGGGTCTCGTATCACGGTCCCGAAGGTCCCTGTGGACCTCGGAGTCAAGTTCCGTAACTTTGATAGCGTGGAGGCTAGTCTTAGACTTGGATGCAAGGTTTGACCTCATCCTCGGAATGGCATGGTTGGAACACCATGAGCTATGAATTGATTGGAGGTCAAAGACCTTGGACGCTACGCGCACGTCTCCTGGTGGAGCTTTGGCGAGTCATGTTCCCACCTCTGCCAGAGACAAAAGCGGTATTGGCGAGACGAGACGGTCAACGTGCTAGACATTGTCTTGTTCAAGTTGGTAGACACAAACGGTGCACTGGACAGAAGTCCCGAGCGTGGCTCGCGGGCTGATCGTGGAGTGGCACATAACCCACTGAGCGCTGCTCAAGTTTTGGAGTAGTCGCTGCATGTCAGGCGTGACATGGTGGGCCAAGGGCCGAGGCATCGAGGGCGAGGCCCACGTGATGCACGTGAAGTTGCACGTTAATCACTGAGTGCTGCTCGAGTATCAAAGCAGTCGCTGCATGTGGCACGTTAATCACTGAGTGCTGCTCGAGTATCAAAGTAGTCGCTGCATGTCATGCGTGACAATGCGGCCAGGGGCCACGGCATCGAGCCCTTCAGATGCGCGTGGAGTGGCACGTTATCCACTGGACGGAGACTGCGGCGTTAGCAGCTCTTCGTCGGATGTTGTAGATAAAATCGGAGTTCCAAAGGAGCGAACTGTGAGGGTGACACCGGACGACACGAAATGCGTGTTCACCCTGGTCCACCAAGACACAGAG
>NW_020190027.1:103080-105296 GCF_900000015.1 Plasmopara halstedii | reverse complement strand
TCGAGGCTATGCCTGCAGTAGATGCTCTTCTTGAGCTGGGCGAGATGTCCCTTAAAGATTCGGCAGTGCCTTGAAGGCAGGCGATTTGGCCGAATTGGTCATTGTAAGACCGGACGAGGAGATAAACTCGTCATCACTTCTGGATGAATCTGTCTTAGAGGACACCAAAGAGTGCTGAACGCACAGAGTGGATCGTCGATCCTACGGAATCCCTTGGATCTATACTATCCTTTGGTAAAGGAATTTCTAGACGTCGTCTTCGAAGACCCACCTTCCGTCCTACATCCGGACCGTGGTGTCGTCATGAGATTGACCTGGTTCCGGGAACCATTTACTGCGTAACACGTCAATGGCCCCTGCCCAAAAAGCAGTGCGACGTCATTGATGCCTTTTTCCGCGCGAAGCACAATGCAGGGATGATGCGTGAGAGCAAGTCTCCCCATTTAAGAGTGAATGACATTTCGCTGATAGCGGTAAGCAATCCGAGCCCAAGCTCTGTTAGTGGCTGGTCATGCCTTAAGCGCTGCCAAATACACCAGCAACAATTCGTCGTCTTGTGACGCAGTTGTTCAGGCCCCACAGGGTATGCACAGACATACTTTGACGACATTTTTGTTCACAGTCGTTCGGAGCACGGGATGACGGATGAGGAGAGCCGCATCGCCCACTAAAGAGCTGTGCACGTGTGCATGCGTACGAACAAGGTTTACGCCAATGCAGACAAGTGCATTTTTGGTGCAGAAGAGATTTCCATCGAAGGGTGCTTTATTGGGAAGCGTGGCCTTCGAGCGGATAGCGCTAAGGTTAAGGCCATTGTAGACTGGCCTGTGCCGAAAAACCAGAAGGACTTGCGTAAGTGGCTTATGGTCGCCAGCTACTTGCACAAGTACAGCGTAAACTACGCAGAAATGGCCCGGCCATTATTCAACTTCCTTAAAAAGGATGCGGAATGGTGTTGGAACACCGAACATCAGGAGGCTTTTGACGGAGTCAAAGAAAATTTCCTGCATGTACCAATACTGGCGCTGCCAGACCCTGATCGTCATTTCAGCGTCGTCTGTGACGCATCGGACTTTGCCATCGGCTGTGCACTGCTGCATGTAGACGCCGAGGGGTGAGATCGGGTGATCGCGTTCGAAATTCCTCCGCTCAAAGCTGCAGAGAAGTACTCCCCAGTTCATGACAAGGAGCTACTTGCGATGAAGTATGCACATGTCAAGTTCAGGGTCCACCTGCTCGGCCCCGAGCCGTTTGAAAATCTACACAGATCATGCGTCATTACGCACTGCGACTCAGTCGCCCCACCTCTCGTAAAGGATGGCTAGATGGCTGTCCTTCTTTGCGAAATATAACTTCGATGTGACGCATATGCCGGGAAGGCAGAATGCTTTGGCTGACGCGTTGTCACGCAGACCAGACTATAAGCTTGCTCATGTTACACCTGTAACATCGTTTGTGACAGATTTGATCCGCACCGCGTATGCGGGTGATGAGATGTGTGTAGCGTTGCTACGGGCTTTAGGGAGCAAGGAGTTTGGAAACTCGGACAAGAAATTGTCACAAAGACTGCGTGCATGATTGCACCGATATTCGCTGAATAACGGCTTGCTATGTCAAAGCACCGATTCAACGGATACACAACGAATTGTGGATCCTTATGATGGGATTTTGAAATATCGCATTCTCTATGAGGCTCACGACACGCCACTCAGTGGTATCTCGGTCGTGAGAAAACGTACATCTCTGTGAGTCACCACAATTTGAGGCCCAAGCTGAACAAATGGACGAGCATCTATGTGCGCACGTGTGAGACGTATCAACAGGTAAAACCCTCTCAAAATGTGACTGCGTCGCTGGCCAGCTTACTGGTATCCACTGGACGCTGGTAGTTCATGAGTTTGACTTTGTGTTTGGCCTGCCGAAAGATTCGGCGGGCAACACCGGTGTCGAGGTATTTATCGGCCGGTTGAGCAAGATTGCTCATTTGGCGGCGGGTACAGACACCAGCGACGGATTCGGTACAGCAACGCTGTTCGTGGATAGTGTTTTCCGACAACACGGACTCCCAGAGCCGATTGTCTCTGATAGAGACCCCCGTTTCACGAGATAATTTTGGTCGAATATCTATAAGGTGCTAAGCACGAAGTCGGATATGTCGGCAGCGGATCATCCACAGACCGATGGTCAAACCGAATGGGTGAATAGCGTCATCAAAT
>NW_020190027.1:102196-103070 GCF_900000015.1 Plasmopara halstedii | reverse complement strand
TCAAGTCGGCACGACTTGGTTGAAATGCACACTCCAACAGCTCGTCGAGCGGGCCTATGCCCAGGATTTCAGCTATGCTGAGGACGAGGGAGCAGAGCTCCGAGCTGTCGGGCAGCACGCAAACAAACGACGGTGTTTTTTCTGTAGAGACACCCGTCACCTTCGGAACGGTTGCCCCTTGCGCAAGGCGCGTCAAGGCTCTTCGAACCATCGCTCCAATGCCTACCAGTCTGGTTCGTCGCGGGGAATCGGCACCACCCAGTAGGCGCGGGGCGACCTACTGGAGAAGAACTGAGTGCTGTTGAGCCTCATGGAGGCATAGGTCAATAGGGTTCAGCCCCGATGAGCACCGTGCTCTTAAACATGGAACGTGTATGCAAGCCGGGCTTGCTGGTCGTGGAGGCGACCGTAAAGGGCTTCGAGAAGCCATGGAAGATCGTCATCAATTCTGGGGGGGGTCGGGCAATTATGCTCGATGTTCCACGATGGAAGGAAGTCAGCTGCATGCTGAGGCGCTGAAAGCGCAGGTATTTGACATTGTCACTGTTCGCCTAGCGACGGGGACACGTGTCACGGTCCCGAAGGTCCCTGTAGACCTCGGAGTCAGGTTCCTTGACTTTGATAGCGTGGAACGCTGTCTAGTCTTAGACTTGGATGCAAGGGATGACCTCATCCAAGGAATGGCATGGTTAGAACACCGTGAGCCATGGGTTGATTGGAGGTCAAAGACCTTGGGCGCTACCTGGTGGAGCTTTGGCGACTCATGAACCCCTCTCTGCTAGGAGACAAAAGCGCTTTTGGCGAGAGCACTGGACCGAGACGGTCAACGTGCCGGACATTTGATTGTCCGAGTTGGTAGACATCAACGGTGCAT
>NW_020190027.1:100877-102186 GCF_900000015.1 Plasmopara halstedii | reverse complement strand
AACTGAATTCGTGATTTAATATCGTTGAGATTAATTTTCATGCTAGGGTAGGACTAAGTGCAAAGCCAAACAACGAAAACACGAGGATCCACGAATGTGTTGTGGTGCGAAAGAATGTCGTACACAATTAACTTAACTACACATGCTGTGACTGTGGCTTGTTAGACAAATTTGCGCTTGCATTACTTCAGACTGCTCACGGCCGTAGCGAAAAAGGTACTAAGATATACTCTAAATATCCGAAACCAAATGTGCCCTGGGCTTACTGAAACCATTCTACGATCCCGCTCTTACACGTCAGTTGGACGCCAAGAGCTCTCTTGTAGACGGAACAACGTCTCAACCGTTCACTGTGCTGAGCCACCCTCTGCTCGAATGCAACGACGCATTTCTGATACCGCTGAAAGTCACTGAAGCCAGTTAGTTTTCTGGCGAAGTACTAAGAACAAGTCCACATTCTGGCCCATCTCGGCCTCGGACGCAGGCTATGCCTTTCGGATCGAGTCGACGTACCGCCCTAACAAGGAAGCTCGTGAAATTTCTCGATGAACAAGGAGTGACTTGTTTTTGTCTGGTGAATCGGCGGATACACCACCCTGGCGACACATGCCCAAGCCGATACGCGAGAAGGAGGCAATACTGTGCTCAGTCTCCTCGCTGCACCAGCCTCAAACTGCGTGCCTTTTTCACCGACAGGAAGCGTTTTGACACCCTGTAGTGGAGCCCACGACAACGTTCAGTTCACTAGTGGAAAGCTTGCTGTAGCGGGTGACCCAAACTCTTTTTCCACGGAATAAAAAGGTTGAGGGGGCGGCATGTCATTGGTGACCACAGTACCGGCGCAATCTTGTCGAAGAGGAATCTCAAAATACCATGATATTTTAGACTGATGTTAATTCTTTCACTAGTACCGAGGTATTTGGCCGCACTGCGAAGATTTACTGTAAAAGATCCCATCATTGAAAACCACGACGTCTTCACCGAAAATTTCTTCGAGCACATTAGCCGCGAATATCGCGCCTTTAGCGGGGCTTGTTGATTTTTTTAACAAGCCACAGTCACAGCATGTGTAGTTAAGTTAATTGTTTACGACAAACTTCGTACCACAACACATTCGTGTGTGCCGGATTTTGGCATCAGCGTGTTTTCGTTGTTTGGCTTTGCTCTTAGTCCTACCCTAGCATGAAAATTAATCTCAACGATATTAAATCACGAATTCAGTTACGAAGTGTAGCCCGGTCGATGCCCGCAAGTCAAATTCAACTAAAACAAAATTGAATCCACTTCGTGAAGGTGTCAACGACACTCG
>NW_020190027.1:99837-100867 GCF_900000015.1 Plasmopara halstedii | reverse complement strand
GCTGCTTCTTGACGTCAAACCAGAGTTGTTTGGCACCAGACCACATCTCAGCATACAACGAGTCTTTCATATACGCTTGTCCAAACGCTTTCTTCGTTGAATTGTTAATCTCCATGGTACTGATGGTTGTGACTTCAACAGGGTTGGTCTCATACACTTTCATTTGCAGTTGCTTGGCACCCAGAGGTTGCCGTACTGCCCTTGGAGCAGAACGGGATAAAAGAACTTCTTGATCACAAACTGGCATCGTGGTAAACTTCTCGTGGATTTGACTTCGAGCCTCTGCCGATTGTTGCACGCGTTGACACTGCTCGTGTTGCTCGCAAGTGTCGAATCGGATGCGTTTGACCATTGCGACGCGAATTGTCTGGCTTGGAACGTTGTCATTCCCCTCCCCCGACGAATCGGAAGCCGGCGGGCGTGATAAGGCATCGGCAACTACGTTGAGGCGACCAGGTCGATGATGCAGAACAAATTGATATCCCGAAAAGAAATCGAGCCAGCGGACGAGCCGCGGTGAGAGACGTTGATGATGAAGAAACCACTTGCAGGCAGAGTTGTCGGTGTATACATCGAACTCTGTGCCATGCAGATAGTGTCGCCAACGTCCAAGAGCTGACTTAATGGCGAAAAGTTCAAGTTCGTGAACTGGCCAGCAAGTTTCTGTATCACTCAACTTCTTGCTGAAGAATGCAATGGGCATGTCGTGACCTTCGTGGAGTTGAGACAAAACTCCACCGACACACGCTTTGCTTGCGTCAGTCAATGAAACGTTTGTCGAAATCTGGCAACCGAAGCACCGACGCTTGTTGCAGAGCTAGCTTCAATGCATTGAAGGCACGTTGTCGTGCATCTTGCCATACCCACGGAGCATCTTTCTTGTTCAGACTACTCAACGGTAACGAAAGTGCAGCGAAGTTGTTTAAGAAACGGCGATAATAACCGGTCAAACCCAGAAACCGTTGAATGTCCTGGATGTTCTTGGGTTCTGGCCATTCGGTAATGGCACGCGTCTTTCGGCTATCCACGC
>NW_020190027.1:99448-99827 GCF_900000015.1 Plasmopara halstedii | reverse complement strand
ACGTGGGCTTGCTCAAGCCGTACCGGGATCCGATGCAAGTGAACGCGGAAGCGTTGGCGCCAGAGCCGATCCCACGGGCTCTCGGCCACCCAGAAGTTGAATCAGCAACTAGTTCTCAGCACGGAGTGCTACAACTTCCATCTCCAATGGCGCCAAGCGCTCCACCGTCGCATGCAGCGACACATTCGCCTGCTTCACGACTAGGAGTCGCTCCGACAGAGCGCTGAAGTCCTCAAGGCGAGGCAGCCGGCGCACGACGTGCTTTAAATCGTCAAGAGCATCAGCACAGCGATATGCTTCTTCAGCATGACGCTTAGCGGAGCTCCGATTACGAATGACCTCGTCCTCAAGGGCTCGAAGAGCATCACGAGTCACCGAA
>NW_020190027.1:93044-99438 GCF_900000015.1 Plasmopara halstedii | reverse complement strand
ACTCCAAGAGTAATTATTGCCTTACCCAAGGCTAATTAGCTCTTCCGTTTAAAATCCAGTGATTTTATTTCATTGTTTATCCAAATTTTAAAAGTTTAGATTTTCCTAAATATACTAATTATATATAGTAAAATCTAAATACATGCATTACTACTGGCTACCTCGCCACATACCGTAATCTTGTTTAGGTGCAGTCACACCATGCACATACACACCCAGGGTACGTGTAACCCCGTTACACAATCAATACAATAGATAGGCTGGCGCGACAAGCATTTCTCCTTGAATGTAGAAGTGCCTTGGCGCGAGCGCAATGAGCGTAAGAAAGTATTTGAATAATATAATAGCAATGGTATTGGTAGATGTCATGAGCAGAGCTCGAACGCAGTGAGTATCGGTCTTAAGAGGAAACGGGTAGAAACGATAAAATATCGCAGTGTCTAGAGTGTCTATCTATCAAGACGAATGAAAAGTATTTTCGTACGTCATGGCTCACAGAGTGTATCTCCGGTGGGGCGGCTGGCTAGCCATACCTAGGATGAGATCATATCCGGAATTAGGCCCAAAACGCGACAACATGTCACTCTGTAAACTATCAAAATTTTCTTTGAAGGTTTAACAATACCTTCGACATATTGAATGGGATCACAGTCGTAAACACACGAATATCGTATCCCTTTGCAACTTAAAGTCATCACAAAGTCCATGACGTTGCTATTAACAGCCAGCAACCTGAGCTTTGAGTATCACTTCTTCGAGAGAGCAACTATTCGTAGGGTCGAGTGTTAATGACAGCTATAATAGTATTCTCGTCTTTGTCTGTAGGCATTGATTGATGAACCATTACCTAAAACAGCCTCCGCAAATTACCACATCCGACAAGAAAAGATCGGCACTTGATAATATTGTGGAAACATCACGGCGATGATCGTTTGTTGAGCTTGTAAAGCAATTTGTGCAAGTCGAAGGCTTGGTGATTTTCTGCAAATGGGATATGTAATGCCTCGGCTTGATGGAACGGCTAGCTCATTAATACTTGAACATCTGATCGAAACTGCTTCCAAACCCCAATGATAACAACTCAGACTTACTGTTGAACTTCTAGTCATCTCAGAGTGGATTCCAATGTAATAAATTGTATCGTCATGCATACGATTAGATTGTGTGATATTTGATCTCCTGTGTCGTCTGTATACCAATCAATGCCAACCCAAGTAGCTGCTATGTCAATTTAATGAGTTCTTGTCCTGACTGGTACCGGTCTTTGTAATGAATCAGCCAAATCACAACTTTTTGATCATATCCCGAAACTTCAGAAGAAGAATCTCTTGCAATCGCACTAGACGAAGATTATAATTGTCAAGTTCGTGAATATGGCGCCTTTTTGCCCTCAGCCCATGGGTCTATCTCTCTTCGCCAAAACTATGATATTACTTATAATGGCAGGGAATGTATCGTTCGCGATGGTCGTGCGCCAACACCAACCTCGTGCTGATGGCAAATTACTATCTAAAAAATCGAAAGAGGCCAAAGATGAGGAGATCTTGCAGACTCGAAAAAAGCGACTTGAGCCGCGGGATCGCTCTTGTAAATTTCATCGTCGGCAAGGCGTCCAACATGTTCTCTGGTCTCAAGAAGAAAAATCTGCTCTTGAAACAGATATAGATATGCGGTTATATAAATGTTCTTTTTTCATCGCCAAGAATCACTTGGGATTGTCGACCTGTACAGAGAATGAAAGCAGCTGTCGATGAGTATTTTTGTCATGCAGAAATGTTTAGTAGCTGAGCCAGTCAACGGCAATATTTATGACCTTTGCTTTCGCAGTAGTGTGCCATGGCTCCACCATTTAGAAAGTGTGCAAGTCGGGGGGGGGAATTCGACTCCTCAATATAATTTCAATACTTTTTCGGTCCGCCACTCTCTCTCCCCCTATCGGTTCATCAAAATCGTGTCGTTGCGAGGTTGTAGACTCTATAGCTGTGCCGCTGATCGTTATCCTTATCAAGTGAGAATGTCGAAGTCAAGTCCGAATAGGGTTAAAATTTCGAGATGTCAGCACCCACTGCCATGAATCACAGACAAGTTTTTCTCGGTTCTAAACATTAATCGACTACTCCGGGGACATCCTCTTTTTTTATCTACCAAGTCAGCAGCTGGGTTGTTCAAGTTTAAAAAAAGTTCTTTGAAAAGCTTTCCATCATATCTGAAGCGTGATGACGTAAAATATAGTGTCATGATCCTAAGTTATTATCTTAGATATTTCACGATGTTGATGTTAGTGCGAAATATCTTCTAGAACAGTGCCGCAAACCTTACTCACTTGAAGCCCCAATGCAACAAATTTAACAAGGTGTGTTTCCATTTAACAAAATACCAGGGAAGCTTGACCTCAAGACGGTGCAGTTTGACGCGTTATCCTTGTCAACCTGGACCATAATACTATTGACGAAGAAGTGGTCATTTCGATTAAAGCTAGATACGAGTTTTTTTAATCTCGCAAGGCAACAGAAAATAATGGGATTCGATATCATATATCAGTTATGATGAGAATGCCAAATGAGGATGGTGGTGTTCATCATGCTCCAATGATGGGTCATCGCCTTAGGCTTCGCTTTAAAGTTTAAAAAATGTCTATGTGTGCTCGTGCGTATCCGCCACAATCTGAGCTTTAGCTGAATTTTTATCATTTTGTCTTACGGCGCTCAAGTTCTGAGCACTGAAAGGTTTATACCCGAACTGCGCAGTTTTAGTGCAAGCTCGAATGAGCATCCACTGCTCTCTCTTTTTCATACGTCTCCACGAGCCGAGAAGAAGGAATCGGGCCCTGAGGCCGACGTCATTCTTTTGTTTGGTGTGGTAGGCGAGGTTTCCACTTGGAAATATGTTCAAAGTGACCAACTGAGTCTAGATCAAACACATATGACTAAAGGACCAAAGCCGTTCTTAGATACAGAAAGCCAACGCATTTGAGTATCAGTGTTTTTGAGCGGCAATTTGGATAAGGCATGGCACAATCTAATCGCTTTGATAAAACATAATCTGAGCTCAAAATCATTGCATTCCAAAGCTTTTAAAAATACGACATATGTCGCATCTTATTCATGAGCTGTACGTATCGCCTCTTTAATGCAAGATATCCCCATCTAGACATGTGACTGCATAGTCTAGGCAACGCGAATTCACATCATGCTGACTCGGATCATAGTACATCTTAAAGGTATAACAACAAAGGAAAGTAATCATGTGCCGCTTAAAGCTGAAGAGGATCAAGCAAAATGACGAGTATGGGCCTTTTGGTATATCCTCAAAGTTAACAAAGTCTGTGTCAAGGTGAGGATCTGTACTATGTCGGATTGATTTCATTAGAGCTTTGTGTCTGGATTCATGGATTTATTTGCATTACCACATAAGCAAGACTGTAAGTTCGACATCCACTTAAAAGTACAAAAAAAACTAATGCAAGCTTAAACATACCTTCATAGTTCTCCTTAATAGAAGCATACTAGCTTGTCTAAGCGTTGGATGGAAAAATAAATCGATTTTTGTGCAATTAACTTTAACTTTGTATAAAAATGGTTTAATATTTAACGTACACGTTGAAAACCTTGAAAATCAGGATATCAACTGAGGCCGACTGGGGAAAACCGCGATGGTCTCATGAATCTTTATGAGTCCCACCACCCTCATCCGTACCACATATTAAAAAGCTTCTAGTCTTTAGAGAGCAGCTAAAGTTGATAATGTAAAAAAACAATATTAAGTGCCAGAAAAATTAGGCCAAAATAAAAATGAAAAAGGAAAAGAATGTATTTGCCCTACACATTAACTGGATTTAGCCAGAAACGTCGGGCAGATCCAATTTCGCGCTGTGCACAAACTTTTAGCACTTTCTTTTCCAAAAACTTTAACTATAATATTCATGGTGCTCAACTTTGCGCTCTCTGGTCCAAGTAGTTTTTCAGCCCTCTGGAAGACTTCCATTAACTTCGGATTTTCCTGCATCGTCTTTATTCTCGTATCTTTGATGCCCATAGCTCCCGCCTTCGACAAGGCTGTCTCTATCTTTTTGTTGACAAAGTGCATTTTAATTTTGCCAAACAAAGAAAGACGCGCACCCTCTTTGACTGCTCCAACCATTCGCTCTTCGTTTCTGTCTTCGCCATTTTCAAAATGCTTACCAATTGGAGTGGTACCGGTCTCAGCTCGCAGATTATTGCACGATGCAATCTCAGCAATCGCCACAAGAAGGATGACAACCAGCAGGTGAGCTTGAAACCTCTGCATCGTAAGGAATGAGAGACTTGGGTACTGCGCTAAAGGTAAAAGAATGAGTAATGACACACGACGGTATTCTGAACATACTTAACAATTAGCAAACAGACAAAGAAAGCACGAGACCTACCTTCTCTACACTTCCAGTCAAGACCGTTTTTTACCTTATAAAGTCCAGATGAATAATGACAGCCTGGTGAATAAGACGATAGTATGAAATTGGAAGTCAGTGCTAGTAGTATATGTAATTGTTGGGAGGATCAACATATCGTTAAAATGTCGTATGATCGATTAGACGTACACGCGGCAATTATGTATTGCATTCAATTGAAGGGCTTCCTTTTCATCCTAAACCTCTCAAAGGTGCATCCAATAACTCACTGCGATACTGTCACTACTCCTCGCAATTATACGATACGTAAACAGGGACAAGATCGCTCGAATTTAACCAACAGTGATGAATAGCATTAGCTTGCGCATTACACGCAACGATAAACAACATCGTCTTATCGAAATGAAGTTAGATGTAAAGCTTGATTTGAACTCGAGACCATGCACCAAGGAAATATTTTTTATAGTCAGGCAAGCCAGAAGAAGTGGCATAAAGGTCGAAGCAGATCTAAAGAAACACGCCGTAGTGCATCATGAGTCCAACGTGGCCCAATTGTAATGATCAAAGCCTTTTTAACAGAGACGCGATATTAATTTGCTGAAAGATGAGTCTCTGTGCTGATTACGCTTCTTGCCATAAATCCTGCTTTCGCACTTACAGACTTGGCGATTGTTCGGTAAAAAATATCGTTGATTGTCCTTTACAGCAATAGCAGCAAGATTTCGCAGACTTTACGCCAACAACGTCAAACTTCGATTTCAGCATCGACATGAGATTGATGTTGCGTCGGTCGTCTTTACAGGGCAACAACAACACGAGCAAGTAGTGGCTACGAGGGAGAAGGTGTGTCCGGTAGAGATAGTAACAATTCAACCAGCAAAGGTTTGCGAGCTCTTTTCCATTATTTTTAGCTTTTACTGTAGCAATATCGACGAGCAATACACGCTGCGTTGTTGCTTTATTCTTTATTGAGCCACTGGAGAGAATATCGCGCTATACTAATGTAGAAGGTATTTAATGGTACCCAGAGAACCTTGAGTCTTCTCACCTCCAGCCTCCACCCCTTTGCTCACCGACAAAGCGGCAGCATTTCCGATCCATCAGCATTACAACATAATGCACTTCTCAACCATCTCTAGACGTTCAGTCCGAAAACATGTAATGTAATCGCATTTCATCCTTTTCGTGATTAAAGGCTTCGTAGTCGGCGCTGAAGATCATTCATAGTTAAAGAAATAAATTTTCTCGATATCGACGCGTTCTTGACAAATGCACGATATTTATGAAACATACATAGCAACCCAATTGAATAGGTCAGAAAAGTATCAAAATCGAAAAATAGAGCAATTTGGTAGCTTCGCTTCCAGTGACTGAATCAACCGTCATACAACTTATCGTGCGAGAACTGTGTACGGTACAACGAGACTTGTGTGTCAATATTTCATTTGTCAAGGTCTCCCGATCAAATATTTGATTGAATACTTTCGAGATCAAGGCAAATAAAGATTTCTGCGATAGATCGAGCGCCTCTTTCGCCCGCGTGGACAATCGAAGTTGCACGGTTAGTTGATGCTTTTCTTTGTAATCGCAGATTTGAAAATGCTGTGCATGTGTACGTGACGTTGAGCGTTTGTGAATGATGTACGAGGACGCTTGACTTTTTCAGTCAATGCCATTGGTGTGTAAGGTTCGAAAATAACGAGCTCGATTTCTGTAATACATTCCTCAAACGATATATATAATAACATGATATACTTCGACCATAACGAAGCTTACGAAGGAAGTAACCTCTATGTTTTGCAGCATCTACATGCAGTTCTTTATACGCCTTTGTGCAAACTGCACGGCAAACCCGCTGCACTGAATGCCGACTGACACATTCTGAATAACAGTTCATGTAACGGGGTTACATGAACCCTGATAACAGGGGTGTGTGTCACACGAGATGTGCATGGTGTGGCCATACCCAAACCAGAATACGATACGGGGCTAGGTAGCCAGTAGTTT
>NW_020190027.1:87792-93034 GCF_900000015.1 Plasmopara halstedii | reverse complement strand
CACTGCATGCCATGCATGGTATGGTCAGCCAAGGGCCGAGGCATCGAGGACGAGGCCCTGCGGTGCACGTGTAGTGGCACGTAATCCACAGAGCACTGCTAACATCTCGAACAGTCGCTGCATGTCACGGGTCTCGATGAGACGCAAAACATCTATAGAGAGAAGACGGCGAAGCCATATGATATCTGCAATAAGCAGGGCGTCGACCCTGACCCAGGGTGTGTCTACCGTAGACGATAGCGCACAGCTATATACCATTGTATATGGTATAACAGGAGAAGAAGACGGCGACGTCGCCCTCAGGGCTATTCCCGCGGAGGATACTCGTTATGAGATGGACGAGATGCCCTTCGCAGAGCTTGGCTGAGCCTTGAAGGCAAGCCATTTAGCCGAGGTGGTCATTATAAGACCGAACGAGGAGATTAACTCGTCGACGCTTCTGGATAAAGCTGTCCTGGAGGACACCAAGGGGGGCTGATGAGCGCACGAATTAGATCATCGATCCCGAAGGAGCCCTCAGATCAGTACTATCCTTTTGTAAAGAAATTCAAGGCGTCGTCTCCAAAGTCCCGCCTTCGGCTCTACCTCCGGACCGAGCTGTGCGTCATGAGATCGACCTGGTTTCGGAAGCCAAATACTGCGTAACACGCCAATGGTCCCTGGCCAAGGAGCAGTAGGACGTCATTGACGCTTTCTTTCGCGCAAAGCCCGACGCAGGAATAGTGCGTGAGAGTAAGTCTTCCCATTTGACACCCACATTTTGTGTCCGGAAGCCGATCGGCAAGTGGCAAATCGTACACGTTTCCAATAAGCTCAAGCGCTGTCCCCATTCCGGCTCACACGCCGATTTTAGGAAGGATGTCCTTCCAAACAACATGGTTAAATGTTCAAAGTACAGTGCAATCTTCTTGGCCGATGGATATCACCAGTGGCTCATGCGAGCGAGTGATATTCCGCTGCCTGTGGTGAGTACTCTGAGCGGCATGCTCTGCTCTAATACTCCGATCTCTAGCATGTTGACCGTCCCGGTCTAGTGCCTGCGCCAATAGCGCTTCTGCATCCTAGCAGAGGTGGGCATATGACTAACCAAAGCTCTACCAGGAGATGCGGGCGTGGCGTTTAAGGTTTTCGACATCCAATCGATCCATGGCTCATGGTGTCGCAACCATACCATATTTGAATCCAAGTATAAGATTAAACAGCGTTCCGAGTTATCGAGGTCAAGAAACTTGACACCGAGGTCCACATGCACCCTTGGCACCGTTACACAAGTCCCGCCGCTAAGCGAACAGTGACAGTGTCATTCAATTGAGCTTTCAGCGCCTCGGCATACAGCTGACTTTCTTCTATCGTAGAGCGTCGAGCATAAGCAGCTAAGTTACCTACCTACCATCCAGCAATTAGTTGACTATCCACATAGGCGCTACAGTAACCCCGTTCCGGAGTTGCTAAGGATCTTCCGTGGCTTCTCAAAGCCCTTCACGGTCACTTTCACGACCAGCAAGCCCGGCCTGCATACATGATCCGAGTTCAAAAGCACGGAGCGCTTCGGAGCTGGGCCCTGCTGCCCTCTACCTCTTTGAGACTCAATATAACTCAGTTCTTCCCCAGTAGAGCACCCCGCGCCTCTGTGTGTTGCTGTTTCCCCGCAAAAAAACATACTGGTGAGAAGCGAGACATCGGTTTGATGGACATTGACGCGTCTTGCGCAGGGGACAACCAGTTCGAAGGAGGCAAGTGTCTCCACGGACAAAACACCGCCGGGTGTTTGAAGGCAGCCTGGCAGCTCGAAGATCTGCCGCCTCTTTCTCAGAATAGCTACGATCCATTAGCTCAGGCCCGCTCGACGAGCTACTATGGTGTGCATGCCAGCCAAGTCATGCCGACCTAAATTAAGTTCGGCATTCAAAGCCACATTTACCGGCTCTTTGAAGAAGACGGCTGCACATAGAGGACTTCCATTTTGGTCACGACAGAGCGGAGGCCTTCCATAAAGACGGCCACTGTGGCCGCCCCGGGGAGAGGATCGGCTGCCATCCTAGCAATAAGAGTACGCAACGTTTGGACAAAATCCACCAATTTCTTCTTGCTTTGTCGACCGGCAAGGAGACGCGATCGCGCGCGGAATGCTTGGTGAGGCTCGTAACAGCTGCTGCTTTAGCTCTGTCCCGAAGGGTATCGCTACTTGAACCGAAGTACCGCACGTCAGTGCCCATTTTTGCGCTCGACCATCGAGCTTGGCGATGGCTAGCGCCACGCGCTGGTGCTCATTCTGTAAAATGGCGAATGCCATAGCCATCTCGGCCTCTCTCTTTCATAGCAGGTGATCCTCTCCATTTTACCCTTAAAGGTTTTAACGCTCACCATGAGCGGCCTGGGTCGGGAGAAGTCATCCGTCGTCGACGGTGGCGTCATGGACACCGTCGACGCCGACATCTACTGCTCTAGGTACTCTAGCAGAGATTTCATTTCTATAGCTCAAAAACGTCCACAGTTGACACACGTATCCGTCAGCACTGGCTGCACCAAGTGAATAAAACATTGTCTGTCAACACACGGTTGATGGTTGACGCTGCAAGTCTCGTCCGAATCGAATTCGTGTTGGCAACAGAGGAAGCCAAATCAGATAACTCCATCCCGTAGTTTTGCTTAAGACCCTTTGCAAAAAGTCGTGCCTTGTACCACATGAAAGTTGCGGTTTGATCACTTCTTCTGTCAAATACTCGTGTTGATTTAGTTGAACGAATGGTCTTTCATCGTGGCTACATGATTCAGGATTAAGTTTGCTCATGGGATCGAAGCTCAGCTTCCATGGCTTTACGACACTTTACCATAATATCGCTATTCAATGCTTAAGCCTATGTAGTCGGTATGTCCGTATTACATGAACAGCATCGGCAATGGCTCTGTCTTCGCCAATTCTAGCAAGCCTAGGTATAGGTGGGTCACCACTACTTTCTCATAGTCTGAGCCGCACCTAAGTATTAGTATCAAATTTGGCTCACGTATTCATTATGTTCGCTTCGCTGCACCCCTCTTCTTATGTATGAGGAGGTGAAAAATACTCTGCTAGCTCCAATCTGCTTTCAACATAGCGTCCGGAAGGCGTCGGCTGTGGAAAGCCAACGCTTGGTGTACGCTCAATATCGTATACTTCGACGTCTGCGACTCGTCTTCAAAAAATTTTGGTGTATAAAATCAAACTGACAGTTGATCAATTTGAGTCTAACATTGCCATCATCACTACCCTATATATTTTTGATGATCACTTCCAAATGTTGTCCTCGCGTATTTTAAATTCCGCCTACTTCACACTCCTTCAATCTCACCTAGCGAAGCATTTGACTGTGGTTATTTCCTAGGAAAACACATGCTAACCCTTATTTTTACTTAGCCAAGAAACATACACATAAAGCTCACATACATTTGAAGTTCATGATTCTCGGCCTTGCTCTCTTTGCATCGTCAGCATGAGCAGAACTTTGCGAATCCAATATGCGCAAGTGATCTATTGAAACCTTCGTCACTCGCGATGTCTGGATGGGCTGTAATTGGACAATTTGTCAAATAAATTGTTATTTGCAACGCGACCCATCATTCAGTCGAAACGATCTTGTAGAAAGTCATACTGCGAACCTTCGCCACGATAGTCCTGCTCATGCACCACACCACTCTATTCTGCTATGGGCTATATTGGAATGAAGCGCTGGTGGACGATGTCGCTCTGACGATATATGTCTATCATCGTCATGCTTACGAGTTATGTCCTGTTGTCGGATCTTAAACATTTCAAACAAACACCCCATCAAATTTTATGAAGCGTCATGAGTTCCTTAACGTGCAAGTTACTTTACTCTTACTCTGAATCAGGAAAATCACGAAATATCTATAAAAATACTGCACACGTGGTAAACTTCTTTGCACCTTACCTCAAGGGGGTTCGCATTGGCCCCATAATCTCTACTGCACGCACTCTGGCACACGTGTTGTCTATGCCATCAAGCGTAAAGACAATGGTGTCGCTGATTGCATTCTTTTTAAACATTTGGCAAACAATGTTTTTGCTTTTTGCTCGATCATCGCAATGCTTTTGGTAAAGCGCTGTGATTAAAGTAGACCGTGTCCCGTGCTCTTACTGAAGGTCAGCCCTCAAATACCCACTTAACATGCTTCTGACTGCTCACAGTCGAGCTCATACGCTTTTCCGATTGTTGTATCCAATGTAGTCGCATGTTCATTGTTCCATATGACACATGATGATCGTGAAAACTCTATTTTCATGCCACGTCACGCACGGTTACCAACAGTCAACCATCTCCTGCCGATTTGAGGGATAGATAAAACGTCAACCATGCGAATCCTCTATTCACCAAACCAGTCGATATCAACGTGCAGGTCCCCCTGTCGAGTAATTGCTTGCCATCTGCAATCTTGACTTCCATTTTCTCATTGCGTGAGCATTTGTCAAATGTACTTGTGAGCCTCCAGATTGATAGACTCTTTTCCGTGGTATCAACTGTCCATTCTGTCAGTGAGGTGTCTTCCTGTCTGGCTCGTTAAATTACTGTGATAGTTGATATTATAAACAATTTGAGCATTGATGTCATGATTGAGATATCCTCTTTTGACGCATTCCTTTCATTAATCGACAAGTTTTGGCTCAAAGTATGGACATCCTCTTTGTCGTATGCTACTTGACTGCCATAGACATCGAAATGGTCGACCACAACATGAGGTAGAATATCCAGCTCTTCGCAACCAACAATTCTCATTGCAAATATTGATTACACATATGATGCCTTGTGATCCCAATACGCACCGCCACTTGTATCCATTATCTCTTCTGTTTAATCATGTATTTATCGGGAGCATACAAGATATTGTAGACTTTTTTTTGCGAGGTATGTATCTAATCCAACAGTGTGTATAGAGCCTGCCATGATTATAATTGTTGATGTTATATCCTCAGATCAGGTCTTAGAATTTTCACACATTTTCGCGATCTTTTCATTGGTGGACGGACGTTTTAGTCTTATAAACCCTTATGCCCAGAAAAGATCACGTGAATGCACAGCGTGGCGCACCAAATGGTACGATAAAGGAGACGTTGAATTGTTGAAAGGGCTAGACGCAATTCAATTATAACAAAATTGTCTCTGGAGATTTGCACTACCACCAACCTTTCCATTTGTCTGGCGTTATGAATGTGTCAGTTAAATTTGCCATACAATTGCAAAAACAC
>NW_020190027.1:85989-87782 GCF_900000015.1 Plasmopara halstedii | reverse complement strand
GTGCACTTGTATGGCTTCCTCGCCTTTCCGCCAACCTCACCATGGGATCTGATGCGTCGTTTCCTTGGACGACCTGTTTACAGCTGACCTTAGTATCTGGGGAGATACTAAGGTCAGCTGTAAACAAATCGTCCTCAGGGATCTCTAGTGTCCCGAGATTTTCTTGGTACGATGCTACTGTGTAGCATTCACCCATCAACTCATACGCCGACTCTACCATGTTGCACTCGAGAGGAGTCGCAATTGGATGGTGACACGCAATTCGATGTTGAGTCTGCGTTAAGCATGAACACGTCGATGATGTCAAGTCAACGCGACGCTGCTTCATCGAATTACTGATTCTGGCAGTGAATGCAACGTCATCTGAACTAAATGTCACCATGTAGTTCGCTGTATCTCCGAGTTGAGCTTGAAAATTACGTTCTGCACGCGGCGTCGGCTTACGCTCCGCATTCACCCACAACTGACCTAGTCGGAATCGGTTGTACGCCTCACCCATGAAAATTGTCAGATATGATTTGAAAAACTCGTATGGTTGCATTTTCCGTGGCTTAAGGCGAAGACTCTTCGCTTGTTCGCTTTCCACGAAGTTCGTCGTCCGCCAGCCATACAAGGGTGTAGTGTTGACATGGGGGTGAAGTGTCCGCTTGCTTGCAGGTATATCAGTAAGATAAATTGTAGCTGCGGGGTTTACAGCATTGAGCTTTTCGAAAGCGACATGAGACACAGCTGTGTTCGCCTCCAACACAAATTGCTCTTGAGTCACGGTTAGTCTGACTGTCTCATCAGTTCTCATATACCATATGGAGAAATAATCCATGTGAGTACTAGCGAAACATGTACTCTAGACCACGTACCGAAAAATGAGACGAACACAAAACATATTGAAGATCCCGAGTGATTCCGCGACCGACACCAGACTGACGTTGCGATTGCTAAAGACTGGGCATGCAGTCAGTGGAAAGCCATGGTGTAGAATTTTACTGGGGAACCACAGGTAGTTGTCATAGTCTTCGACTGGAGCTAGTGCCACAGCAACAATCTTGTTGGTAAGATTACCATCGCGACCGACCATCACGATCTGAACACTTTTGTATTTGCGGTGTTTATGTGCGCTACATCCACTCTGTAAGCACCAGGGCCACTGGTGAACCATGAGGGAATGTGGTAAATAATCGCACGTCGGAATCGCCCGCGTTCGTCACATGAACCTCCGTCAACACTCCAGTATTCAGACGCTGAAATTCCGCCAACAGACTGGGCAAGAGGCGAATATTCAGCGAGTCTCCATCGTGAAGCTCTGCCATCACAAAGTCCTTGGCGCGATACATCACGTGCTGTGACGCTGTTACCTTCTTTTGGTGACGAAGCTGTGCGACGAGAGCGTTAATTGATGTAGCTGGGTTAGCTGCAAGTGCACCACGGACCACAGGGTTGTTCACTAACTGGATTCGCAATGGCTTAGCCAAACTAACACAGTTTTGGTGATCGAGGTTGCCTCCCGTCACATGCCAGTCTCCTTGGTGATTCCTGGATCGAAATCGTGCTAGACGAACGTGCCACTCACAACCAATAGTTGCACTGTCACATTGTAATAAACGAAACGTCCTCCCTCTGTTGATGACGATTGCACACTTTCCTTTTGCTAGTGCGACATCTTTGATTGCTCGCACAGCCTCCTTGCCGTTAGTCAATCTCTTCTGCTTGAGTTCCTCCATCTCCATGGCACACGCCTTCAATGTAACGGTGAACCAATGACTACACTCGGTAATTTTACCAGGTCTCATATTTTC
>NW_020190027.1:84150-85979 GCF_900000015.1 Plasmopara halstedii | reverse complement strand
CATTGCCCAGCAATGGGTCCACGTGGAGCTAAGCACACAACCATGTCAGACAAGATACATATTGGGTCCATATCTTTTGTTCAATTTCGAGAGGGTTTTAAATTAAACAGGTTTAATTTAGACAGGTTCTACCGTAAAAGATTAACGCAATCTCAGACTGAAGTGCTTAATGATAGTTGCTGCAATACTTGTTTCTTGTAGGGCAGTAGTTAGCTGCAGTACTGACTACCAGTCACTCCTTATGTCGTATCAAGGGAGATATTCTCACAATATCGATCTTACATTGATTCAGTTATCAGCTTCAACACTATTGCTTCATCCGCTAAATGGACGACCATGTGCATAATCCCGACAGAATATGACCCGATCGTAGCGACCACCATGTCTGCTGGACGGTGTCGTGTATCCTAGCATTATATGCATCGTTGGCTTTTATTGTGGCCGAGCTTACATTCGACTGCCTTGGTAACGTGAATGCTAAATTTAAAATTGCTTCTGCTGATGCGTCAGGGACCTCATTCATGGCACTTTGGGTATAGTATAACCAGATTAGATAGCAGTGCGTTTCATATGTACCCATGATATGAGTGCCGGCAGATATCATGACTATAAAACTTACACTTAGCACAATCGTAAATGTTTGTATGATATAGTATTACGCTCTCGTGTTTTAGCAAGAGGTTTTTAGTCCAAATAAAATCATCATCTAAACATATGTCACTCCTGACATATCATATATCGAGAATTATTTTATTCGAGAAGTATGGTGTACGTACACACATACATAAGGATTAATATTGTTTTTTATTCATAAAACAATATTACTATTTATACCTTCGAATCTTTTGTTCAATTGATCACGAAAGTCACGTTGGAGAATGCGCATTCCACTCACGGAGTCTGCTGATATACCCTTTTCATCAGCATAAATGAGAAGTTTGGCAATCCATTTAAGACGCTCTTTCAGCTCTTCAACACTTAAACCACCGTCCAAGTCCAATGCTTTTGACTTCATTTGGGGAACCACAAGCTTTACAGTCTCCAGAGGCACACAAAAGTCTTCATCTGTTGGTTCGTCCATAATCACATTCTCTTCAGGCATATAAATTAGCTCATCTACTGTCAATGGATTAACTGCATGTAACCACGACAACATGACAGCAAGTTCTTCTGAAATATGCTCTTCAGCACTGCGAGATTCGTGTACAAAGTTAAGATTGTCGGCAAAAATCAATCCCGTTTCATACCAACAACTAGTTAGTAATGTTGATGGTAGTGCATCCCATGATTCAGTACACCAAGTCAATGCTTGTTTTACACCAATGCTGTCGAACTTTGCAGCAGTACTCATGTCAGCGTCGGCATCAAGTTGATCCAGTACTTGTTGAATCTGACGTCGTCGGTATCGTCGTTTAAAAGCAGCAACAATTCCAGCAGCAATAGGTTGCAAATGAGGAGGTGTACCCGGTGGGAAGAGTACGACTTCTAGGTTTGTTAGTTCCTCGACATTATACCCGGTATGTACTGCAGCATTGTCGACAAGAAGTACACACTTACGCTGTTGTTCTTTGAAGTATATATTTACGTTAGTGATCCACTGAAGAAAGATCTCGCGTGTCATCAACGTTGTTGCCGTGTGCAAGTAATTCATCTCTTTTGCTGTTGTATTTGTAAAGCCTCTGGGTTTTTCCCCTTTTCCAATCAATAACAGTGGTAGCTTTTCCGACCCATCGGCATTACAACATAATGCAATTGTCAACCGTTTTGTTAATCGCTTGCCTGTACGATCCGGAAACATGGTGAAGTATAATCCCGTTTCGTCCATACTA
>NW_020190027.1:73771-84140 GCF_900000015.1 Plasmopara halstedii | reverse complement strand
CGCCACCACTTTCTGACTGCGGCACCATCCACAGCAAGACCGAGCGATCGAAAATGGGTAACGGCTCTACTGGGCACACGCCCGCCATGTTCTTCAATTCACAAAATAACTTCTTGCTTTCGCCACATCGGAATGGCGTTTCTCCATACCTGTCAGTGGTGGCAGGGTGCCACAAGTCGGTGACAAAATACAATGTTGAAATTTCTGTGGTGGCAATCGTCCATACTATTCGTCCTTGATTTTTGTCAAATCATCTGAAGTCATTATAGCGGGGTAGTTGATATTAAAATCTGTTAATTTTAAAGAGCTAGTAATAGAATTATACTAGCTATAAAAAATTTCAAAGCTCCATTTCAAATGTGCTTAGATACTGGCTCACATCCAAATTAAAGATCTGTACGTGTTTTGAAGATGCTTGTAGCTGATGCTCAGCAACGTGGACCACAATGCATGCTTTTAATCAAAAGAAACTCAATATGACGAGCTTTTTATTGTACCAAAAAAAGTCGATGGCTAGCTGGAATGTAGCCATTCTGACGCAACGCATTTATTGCATGACAATATGCTGCTTCATTCGCTCTAAGAAGAGCAATTTTGTCGATTTCCAAAGGTCACAGCAGATATTGTATCGCAAATAAATTTCAATCTTTTATAATACGAAATTTTACAAATATATTCTCCCATCAAATCCAGATCCTAGAAGACGTCCGAAAATGGAAGCTAAGCGAGGCTCAACGGTCTCCGAGATGGAGTTATGCAAAGCAAGCAAAGGACTTCATGCGACGAAAGATAGTCGAGAGCATTCAAATTCACTTGAGTATGACTCGCGAGTAGCTGAGAAGCTTGAGGCCATGTACAACAAGTTCGGCGGTGACATCGAAGCCATTTTTAAGGTGCTAGATTTTGTAGCTTCTGAATTGTGGTCGTTGACATCAAGTTTGTATAGGAGCTCAACGAGAGTCCGCGCAAAGCTTTAAAGCATTCACCAAAGTCGGCGGCTGAATTTGGCAGAAAATACGCCCAAGGCTTTTATACAATGGCGGAGGCCAAGTGAGCTTTTCATGCAATATACAGAAAATACCCAATACGGAAACGTAGATATATGTCAAAGAGATAAGCAGTAAGACCTCACCATTTGAGCTATAACTGCGGATGGTAATCAAATAAATTCATTCATGAGAATTTTTTCCAACTGCGTCTCCATTAACCGCAGGAGATGTGGGTGATATAACATCGATTTCTGGAGCTGTAAGAGCTCGTCTTGAAGCTGTTATAAGCTCGGCAACTGCAAGCCTATACTTTGCATTCGCCTCTATCGCATAAGCTTTGACTGGCGCTTGAATAGCTTCCCACGTTCGCATCAAATCACCCGAATTGCGATGGTATCCATTGCTTACAGTGTCTTCCTGCCAATATCGAACGAGCTCAGCTGGACGATCGGGATCGCGTTTAAATCCTAGTTTTGCATCCGGTCGAAACTTTGCATCCACAGACTTGCGAAAGATATCAGTAAATTCTGGCAGCACCACTTGACTTGGTTCTAAATCAGACGCTATGGGTACAACGGTTTCTGTCGGTGTAGAAGCTGTCCAGGCTGAAGACTTTTTCACTACAAGCTCGGAGCCGATCGAGGTGACTATTGAATCTGTTGTGATATTTCTCGACATGACAGCACTACTTGTCGAATGATCCGTGTCAATAGCTACTTTTGCTGATCTTCCACCATTTGTCCTCTGCGCGTCGTTAATAGGTAAAGTGTTAATGGAAGGCATCGGTTTGACCTCGTTCCTTCGTCGACAACACGAACAGCGACATCGTAAACGGCGCCAAATAGGCAGAAAAATGCGACCAAGAGTGTTGCGGAGCACAGGAAGCAATACTCTTTCCCATACCGCAGAAAGAAGAATTCCAAGCAATACCAAGATAAACAAAAGAAACATAAGCATGACATTGACATGAAGAACTTTGACAATAAAGCCATATTTTCCCAATGGATCAAATGCTGCAGCTTGAGCCACCAATTTGTTGTACATGTCATCCGTACTAAGACCTTCATCTGTACTAAGTCCAAATAGTGCAAAGACCCATCCAAGCTTCATTGTTGGTGCTTGTAGCAAATCTGTGTTACCATACATCCAACATGAAAAGGCCAAATGAGCCACTAATGCCCATGGTAGCAAACCAAGTACAGTCTCGCCTAATGCTTCATCGTACGCTGTTTTAACACTATAAAGCCAGAGTAACGACAACTTATCGATCCAGTATGTTGCGCAACAAGCAAATGTTGCGATAAAGAGCAACACAGGAGAACCTCCACAAAACACTAACGTCACAAAAACTGAATTAAGTATCATTGGATACCGAACTGCTAAGTCAAATTTAGGGCCTGCATACAATTTGTCCATTCTCTCTTGTGTGCGTACGCTTCGACGTGCTAGACAGCGTTTTAATGGACTAATGAGACATAATTGCAATAGCAAGATAGTTTGTGGCATAACAGCATTGATCAACATCGTCATCGTGACTCCCATTCCAACTGTTGGGTACCAATCTCGTTGAAAATCACTGTATTTGCCTCGAAAAAGATCTCCAATTATGGGAATAGCACTTACCGAAAGTGCGGCATTTACTACAAGCACGATGATAGCAGTATTAAGAAACTGTGCAGCAAACATTTTTAGTGCTACAGCTGAAGCTTTAGTTGATTCACTAGTGTGTCGTTCAAATGATGCGAATCTCCGTAGTGTAGACTTCAAAATGATGTTTACAATGACAACAACAGCTGATGCGAGAATGATGAACGCATTTTTGGCAATATAATCGGTTAAAAACCCGCGACATGGAATGAAAGTCTTCCATAGTTCCTGTGGTCCACCTATCACTCCATAGTCTGCAATGCTCGTTTGAACTTGAGATGTGCAAAGACAATAAAGGACGTGACTTGCTAAGTAAGTTCCACACTCCTTACCCGTTTCTTCACGAATTTCACGATTAAAACACTCCAGCGTGTTACATTTCGTGCTCGATTTTTCGGAAATACACGGATCTATACAGCGATTTAAATTATTGATCGAAGATGTAGGATTTTGCACAATAATATTGTTGAGAATTCCATTCGAATACGCTACATGATATCGCGTTTCACCATGCTCACCTAGAGAACACGTAGCATTGGGATTCCATTCGAGTTCCCACGTCACACCTTTGACATCAAGAAAGTCTGGACTAGCGTAAAAAATCTCGGGTAAAGTGGTTTGACAAAGACCTGGAGGAGGTGCTTTATCCTTAAACGTCTGCTGAGCCGATTGGGCTGCAGAGATGATGACACCGGAAAAAAGTAATAGTAAAAACGTCACTGCATTAGCAAAAGAGCGTCGAAGACGACGAGATTTTGCTGTCACTTCAAGATTCTCCCATAATATGTTTGACGGCTCAGGAGCAGGTAGCACTGTAAGAGAGTATTCACCGTTGCGAAAACGCAATCCTTTTGGCTGAAATTTGCGTGGTAACCGCTGATTTGAACGTCGATAATCTTGAAGACAGCGTCGACGGGATTCAAGATTATTAAAGACGACGAAAGCGCACTCACAAGCGTTCCAATCGAACACTTTAGCGTCTGATCCTTTCTTTTTAGTTGCTTTCGACTTATTTGAGACTGAGCCATCTATGGCACCAACGCCTTCATTTTTCTGCTGCTTGTTTGCATGTTTTAATGCTTTTAATTTGCTAGTTTTCTTCGCCATAGCAGCTTGAAGACGTGCCAGTTTTGTTATGGTAACCTGTAACAACAACTCATCGGCCTTTTTGAATGTCGACTTTGGTTTCCTTGGCTTCTTTTTACCTGGTGGTGGGACCCATTGCTGTAGTATCACCTCAGCTTCCTCTTTTTCCAAAGTGAGAATATCAACAAGCGCTTGTGCTTCCGCAATTTTGCGAGTAAGCACTTCCATTGCTAGAAACGTTCGTAATAATCCACCAGTCGGGTGAGCAATACTCACCTCGGCAATCCATGTGCCAAGGTACATGTCAAATTCGTCTTGCTTGATCTCATAGTAAGAAGCATTAGCAATATCACCTTTTGTCAAGTTCACCGAGTTCACTCTGGATTGTCCAACAGACTTTCGCCTTGCTTGCTGGCTTGCCGTTCCAGGTCTTGGACCACTAGGGCGCCATAGATGCTCAAGATCGCGCACAACGTTGCAATTAACGGCACCTTTTGATAGCGAGTGCTTGACACGGCGTGGACGTCGACCCCAACAACAACCGAGCCATAATGGATAGTAGGTCTCGTCTTGAGTCGGATCGTAGCGATTGAAATGTTCGAGAACTTCGCGAGCTGTCGCATCCGGTGGCAGACCACGCACAAAAATGGCGTATTTAGCCGGTGTGAGGTGTTCATTCTGGTGAGCATCAATCGCTCGTCGCGCGTGTCGACGAAAGAGAAGGTAAACAATTAGAAATACTAACGAGTAGATAGCATCGCTTGATGTCACGATCCACGCTACGGTCTCTGGATTCTTTGTAAATGGTGTATCAACGGTAGCTCCAGTGCAGTCAATTTCACCCAGTGGAAGACACTGTGTGGGATCAGATGCAATGTCTGGATTCACTCCCTGATTTCCAAGCGATGCATATGCTAGTTGGAGTGGATCTACCATCTTGGTCGTCACACCATGGCCAAAATAATTGACTAAAATAGCTGGGAGAGATATAATTCCCATGGTGACAAAGGCCCAGCTTAAATATTTAATGAGTAAAAAGTAGAGTTCCATACCAATACCCAATGCTGCAATGTCATTCATATTGGCATCAAATACGGATTTACTACCGCCTGCAAGTCGGTCAAGCTTGGCTGTTGCTGCAGCTCGTTTCGACATTGCTTTGAAATCTTTACTACTCAACGATGCAGCGCGAGCTGATCGAGATCTTGTCAATTCAGATTGCTCTTCATTTGCGTCAACATTGACAATTGATACTGGATTCTCAACAGGATGTTCGTTTTCTCTTATAGGATTTAACATTGCGTCAGATGATTCAAAAATGTCAGGCTCATGTCGAGCTGATAAAAGTTGTGGGTTCTCTTCAATTAACTTTCCAATTTCCAATGTTTCTTCTTCTATCACATCATGGGGTGGAGTCATTTGAACGTCAGGGGATGCAATGGATGCCTCTGGTGCATATAATATTTCTTCAGACTTAACAGGTACATAAGTCGTGCTATTTATTAATCTCTTTTCGTCAATTTCAATCGCTGGAGGAGTCTTGGGTCTCTCGATAGCTCCAGTCTCTGGATCCTCAGGCACGACAAGTGTCGGCAAACCCTCCATCCCCCAACGTCAGTAGTTTTCGAGATAGTTGCGTACATTTCTAGAAACCGAAAAACGGCGACACAATTTAATTTAGGACAATGGCGAAACCAATTTCTTTTTTTTAGCTTTCAAAGTTTTCAAAGCCTTCTATTTTTTGTTTCTGTTCATCCTTTCGCGTAATGACAAGCCCTGAATCAACGCAAGAAAGAGTCGGAATGATCAACGTTACTTAATTGCCCTCGTCGCACAACTAGTATGCGCTGGGACAGGTTACGGTGTGACTTCTAAGAAATTCCATACGATCAGGTCAAGAAGAAAGCAATCTATTTTACTGAAAAAACAAACTGCGCTGAAAACCGTTTGCTTTATTTACATACCACGGTTCTTCAACAAACTGTTAAGCTCTTTCTCATTTTACGATTTAAGTAGATTCGTGTTGATGACTTTGCAAGAAAAGCTAGATTTTTGAGGCGGACAGATAAGCACACCCTCGTCCCAGTCAAGCATTCACTCTTTCGCACGTCCAGCGGGAAAATCATTAAAGAATTTAAAATTTCACCTAGTCATAATGCTTTGGGCACTTTTGTGTATCAGTGCCTTAGCCTTATCGGCGGTGGCTACTGCATTGCTCGTGTATAAATTGTATCGGGACTGCAATGTTCGTGCTTCCACTGTTCAATGGCTCTTTGCGGTTTTCTTTATCTACCAATGTATTGGTGCAGCAACTAGATTGATATACTTTGTTTGGCTCACAATATATGCAGCACAAACCGCTGATACGGGTGATGACTTGGAAGGACTATCTTTAATTGGAACAGAACTTTATCGACTAGGAACAAGTGCTGTGTTAAAGTTGGGAAAGCGTCAAATGGGATGGGTGACCGCCACCATCATTATCGGCGACACAACTCATTTTGGTATTGCTATCTGGTTGCTTTTGCTAATTTATGAGCTTTCGAAACTCGTGGAATTTTCAATGGACCGTGGCGACCAATATGAGCGAGCTAAGATTCATTTGTACGCGTGGCTTGGTCATTTAATTATTTTTCTTTTTCTGGCTGCAGAGATTGCACTTGTTATCGTGTATTCTGGTTACTCAAACTACGCCTACATTATTTTACTTGGTGTTTATAGCTTGCAGACTTTGACTCTAGGCTACATGATCGTCACTGTCGTGATTTTGAAAGTCAAAGGACGTAATTATGAAAGTGTGCACGGACATTTTGTGGCTAGTCCATTGTATCGCCGTTTGAAGCGGATCATGTTAGTCTATGCGTTACTCGTATTTCAATTCTTCTTTTCGTCCGTTGTTATGTATGCGACGCCAGGACATATTCCTCATCTTACAAGTTTAGTTGGGATTAGTTTTGTTGCTTATTACATTCGAGGGTTTGCTCTTTCAATAGTCACTGGATGCAGCCAACTATGCGTCGTTCGATATCTGCATTGTTGTGTACCTGATGAGGTTCAGTCGAGGTATATTCAACATCGAGATGAAACGATTCCAAACGGCTGTGATTTGCCTTACGTCAATCCAGTATTTATCTATACGGACATTGAGTCTTCAAGTGCTCTCTGGGCGATTGATGACGGTCGAATCATGCAAGAGGCAACACGAATACACGATGACATTCTTCGAGGTTTGCTAGCACCATATCATGGATACGAGATCACAACTGCCGGAGATTCGTTTCAATTGGCGTTCCATACGATTCAAGAGGCTATTGAATACTGTCTAGCAGCACAGCTTCAGTTGTTGAATGCAAACTGGCCGAAACGTCTTCATGGTCTTGTACCAGCTACGAGTAAAGTTCGGGTTGGTACTAAAATAATCTTTAGTGGCTTGCGAGTTCGTATGGGCGTTCACGATGCAGCAAGTTCGGAAGGGGCCCTTGTACGAGATGTGCACGTGGTGACTAAGAAATTGATTTACACTGGAGCGTCTGAGGTCATTGCAAATGAAGTTGGAGACCTTGGAGCTGGTGGTCAGATTCTAGTCACGAAACGCATAGCTGAGTGGCTTGGAGCTAATTCATTTCAGCTCGCAGTGAAGTCGATTGTGGAACCAGTTTGCCAGTACGCGATACCTCGGCTGCACACGACGCTAGAGGTTTTTCAAATTGTCCCGAAGTCACTTGCGGCAAGAGTTAAGAGCTTTCATCCACCGCAGGATAAGGTAGACATCAAGATGAAAGAGGCACGAATCGAAGATGAGAGTGAGGTGAAGTATATGTACATGCTTGTTCAGACGCCAAAAAAAAATTACGGCAAAGTGTGTGATATTAGTGAAGAAGTGTAGCGTTGAGAGATAAGTTATAATCAAGGTAAAGTAAGAAAGTCCTTGACTAGTATATTTTATCTTGATTTGTTATTTGGTTTTACTCGCCAATTCGCCAACCACGAAGTCTTTTTCGCTTGATTTGTTCGATAGCGAAATTTGTCTGGTAGGATCTCAAGTTCGTACCGCATACCGCAAGGACCAGAAGCATTCTCCACCTCTTCACTCCTTCTATGATTTCTTAGCACAATGACTCCGTATTGTGGCCCTCATATATCCGAGCAGACCACCTGCAATATTGGAATATTGTGCACTTACTCCTTACACACCTGCTACAAGTTGTATGAAAAACAATTTGATACAATCGCACAAATTACACAGCGCACTTTGGTGTAGCTAAGAGTAATCATAACTACGTGGGCTCCTGATGGCGCGTCAGAAGATAACTAAAGTTCTATTAACAGAGATAGTAAGGCGTAGATATCTCGAATTTGTCTACGCAGCTTGAAGTCTAGAAGAACAAACTAGAAGCAAACTAATAGTCCAGGTTACCTTCAAGGCTCTCCTGGTGGAAACACACGAATCTGATCTCTATGAGCTTGTGATTACAGACTACAAAGCTAAAGCTTTCTCTGTGCGAAGAGCACGACAACCGCGTTGTACTTGGTAACAATCTAATCGATTTCTCAACCAAGTCGTAAAAGAACTGTATCCTCTGCAAGAAAAAATCATGAAATGCTCGGTTTTCCGTCTCAGAAACAAAAAACAAGTGTTTGTCTATTTTGATTCCCGATTGGATCAGGAAACGGGCGGTCATGGGGCTGGAAATTGTAATTGCTCACCTGGAAGCACCCACCGCCTAAGGAATGTGCCGATGAGACATTCAGAGACGCCTCAACCAGGTGAAACCCATCGTGGCTACAGAAGTTGGGCGTCCAGGCCTTCGCGAACAGAGACGGACAACATTTATAGGAAAGATGAGATAAAGAATGCTTCAGACGGAGCGACAGCTCGGCGCGCTAGCGGCCTTGATGCTAGGACGCTGCGCGCGATTACAGTTATTTACGTGTGCAGTAGAAGAGAGTTTCACAGCGTGGAAAGATGTGAAGCGATAAATGCGCGAATGTTGTTACCACACAACCGGTCGTATCGGGTGTGCTCAAAAGTTTTGAAGAGAGGCACAAACTTGCGGACTATATCCCGAACTAAATAACTTGTATCGCTGCGATCGCGTCCGACCTCTCCTGAATGCGGTCGCCGTTGCCATCTTAACAAAGAATTCTGAAGTGGTACGTACCGTCCACATCCACCCAGCTCATATCGTGGAAGCATATTGAACGCTAAGTACAGGATGGAATACTGAAATAAGAGCTCTGTGAGCATGCCCGAGGCAATGGACATCAGTTATGATGAGGTTGAAGAGAGAAATTTCTTATCTGCCGATCAGCTCCGCGGTACTTGCAGATATTTTGTCTGTCTCAGTTCCAAATATAAAAGTCTTGTGTGCCATTTTCGCTCTCGGCTGAGATGTACAGATAATCAAATACTAACGCATGGATAGTTAATGAGGATCATTCGGAAAGCATCTCAGTAGGCACAAGACGATCGTTTGGTAAAAAATTGGGCTCTACTGTACCTCATGAAGGTCGTGGTCGGTGACACTCAGCTCTAAACGAACGACTCTCTTCAAAGATGCATGGAGCTCATAGCCCAGTGCTATTGGTTTTATACACCAGTGCTCCAGTCATTAAAAGTCCTGATGGATTTGAGTGTACCATGTGTAACGGGGTTATACGTGCACTTCTGAGAAAGGGCGGGAAGCACAAGATTGTGCGACCGTACATAGCTGTGTATTATACATGGAGTGTAATAACACAGTGGTGTGGCTAGAACGTAACAAGGAGCCACAACAATTGCCAGTGGATTGCCAGTAGTAATGCAAATTAATATATTAATTATATATTACTATAGTAATGAGGATAGCCTAGGGTTTTATATTTTGGCGTCTCTGCCGCAACTAAAAAAATAATACAGTGTCGTTTTTTAAAAGCAGTGTTCGTTTCCTTGGTCAGGCTTAAGTTCTAAGAAATAGCGGATTGCAATCCGCTACACTAGTACTGGCTCTCGGAAAGGACGTAAGGTCGGTAACCTTAGCTTACTTTCCTCTAAGCAAAGAAGTGTCTCTAATCTTTTGATAAATGAATATCAAGACGAGGCGTATATTTTCAAAAGGAAAGTGGATCATGTATTAGCATGGTTACCGGAATCGAAAAATGCATCGCACGGCATTGATCTCACCAAAGAGATTGTATAACGTCATTTAAGCTTTTTCAACGCGAAGCACGAAACAGGCTTGGTGATTAGACTAAAACTTCCAACTTGGCAGCAAATTTCTCTTCAAAAGTGATACCGGCGTTTGGCGAATCGCGCAGGCGTACAGTAAGCTAAGTGTTAGCCATGATTTTGACACAAAGACAGTCGGTATTGGAAAAGGTGTGCTGCAACACAGCGTTGTTGGCTACAATTCATCCAGTGTACACGCCCTGATGATTAGCTGCTAATGAGAGGCAGTGATTTCATCTCACCACGCGTAGTAGTCTTAGACTTGGGTGCAAGGTATGACCTCAAAATAGGAATGGCATGGTTAGAACACCATGAGCCATGGATTGATTGGAGGTCAAAGACCTTGGGCACTACGCGCACGTACCCTGGTGGAGCTTTGGCGAGTCATGATTCCACCTCTGCTAGGAGAAAAAAGCGCTATTGGCGAGATCACTGGACT
>NW_020190027.1:36755-73696 GCF_900000015.1 Plasmopara halstedii | reverse complement strand
ACGGCTCCTGCTGTCGCGACAAACCCAGCTGCGGCTTCCTCGGCTTTTTCTTTAGCCTTCTTTGCTAGGCGTTTAGCTGTCGTTTTGGCTTCCACTATTTTGGCGGGCAGAGTCTCGTCGACTACGGAGTCAGTGACCGGTCCCTTCTCGCCTTCGTTCACCTTATCATCAACCAAAGATCCGTACCTCATCACATTCACAAGATCTTCCTGCTTCTTACGCTCTTCCACTTTCTTCTGTCTTAAATGCCTTTCCACTCTTCGGCTTGCCGTTGCTGTCCAATGACGCCTTCGTAGCTCTGCTATCATCGTTCTTACCCATGGCTGGATTGTTGCCCGTAGATTGACTCGAGTGTGGCTTACTACTGGATTGTGTCTTCGGCTTGGCGCCCAGCGATGCTGATCGCTCTCGTTGCTGCTGAGTCGCGTTGTAGCTCGCTCTGCCGAAGTTGATTTTCCCGCCTACTGAGTTGTGCCAGCCATCCGACTTTGACCCTGCCTTGGTCGCTTGTTTGACCGTGGTGCTTTGCTTTGCTTTGCGCTTGTCTCTTCGGTCTGTCTGGTGGTCGTCACTTTCTTTTCCCCAGCCTCGGTCTGTTCCAAGAGTGGTTCTTTTGTCGAAAAGGTCTTCAACTTCCCTATCATTGTAGTCAGCCTCTCAGCTGAGTCCGTGATGTGCTCGAAACGCTCTTCCAAGGCCATATGTTTCAACTTCATTGGTCTGATCGGATCCGCTCGGGCTAAGTTATGCGAGAAGTCTCAATGGTACTTCTTCATTTTCTTCCCAGCGTTATGACATACCGTGTCGGAATGGTTGATGTCATAACAAGCAAAGCATGGGATGCGTTGATAGAACATGACGTGGTGAATGAAGATAGAGGACTTGCCAGCCGAAATGTGGGTGACATTCTTCAGTTGTGGTGGGCAATTCTCGGATTTGAAGATCACCAGAAAGTAATTAGAATTGTAGGCCTTGGATTCAGCCAGGGTCTGTCTCGCGATTGTGGCGATGATTTGCATCACTTCGAAGGCGGTCAGGTCGTGAGTTAGCACCCCAGTCTGGTAGTTCAGTGCATGGTTCTTCCTCTTCTTAGTTGAAGTCTCATCCGTCGGCAGATCATCTTTCGCTAGTATGTCCGGATCAATGAGCTTAAGGTTGGACGTGCTTGAACCTGATTGTCTTGCCGTGCCATGCGTCCGTAGTCGCTTTTTCCGGAAGGAAGAATTTGACTCGACGAGTGCCGGGGTTTTAAATCATTCGAATTAGGGTTCTGGCTAGTTCTCCCGCCTTGATGTGCCCCTGGTCGAACGCCATCCGTAGTTCTATGAGCAGGGTAGTCTCGGCGGTGTGATTGGCTATGAAAACCTCCGGAGGGATTGTCGCTGCGAGTCTTCCTTGCAGATTCTGCTCAAAGAACTGCAGAAATGAGGCTCTCATTGCCTTACTGTGGGTCGCTTGGATGAAGCCTGGAGGCTCTTCCAGCACAAGAGTGCCTCGTACCCATGCCGCTAACGCTTCCTTCTCCAGAGGGATCATTGGACGCAGGTCGTTGACTCGAACACTCGTGTCGCTGCAGCTGTCAACTTCTTGATCCATGCCTCGTGGTCGCCCCCGCTGGAAGTGGATAAGTTACAGTTCACAACTATGTCATGATATAAATATCATACCGTTACAATGCAGCCAATAGCTGATATTATTAACTTTAATTATGTGAACCGAAGAAATACAATTACAGTTGTTGATAAGGCTCACAATGCACACGTTTTCAAAGTTTGATTTTACATTTTTGGTTGATGCACACGAATTCTAGTCACGAAAGGAAATCCCAACTTAAAACGGTAGTGGAGTGAGCTGGACCCACCATAAAGTTTTGTCCCGCAATGCGGTCGGCGCTTGGTTGTTTAGAAATCAAAATTGGAGTTTCCATCGTGTATGGCAGTCTGTCCATTTAACAAAACAAGTGATGTCACTGGCCTGTTCATTACACTTGATTTGATTTATGTTTCTAATGTGCTCTTATTGTCATACATTATCAAGAAATACGGCCTCATATGGGCAGGCGATGGCGAATCAAGGATAGGATAACGTGTGAAGTACGATTATATGTTACATCATTTTAATACAAGTCGCCATGACGTTGGTGAAAGCTATGTGCACGGCGGTGCAGTGACGATTTACATCGATTCGAGCAGCCAGGGCTCATATTCTTATTAGAACTACTTTCGCATTTCGTGTAACTTATGAGCGCAAAATATTAACCTCTCCTATTACAATTTTCTAATAAGAAATATCTTGAACTGTTCTGGAATATTTTTACTGGTAAATCAATAAAAAGCTGTTAAATGCCATATTTCACATCAGACTATTGGGCTGGCATACTGCTGTTCAGAAATATTACTAAATTTACCCTTTTTCAACAATACATGTACCCAGCTGTTATTCTAAAGTTATCAATGCATCAGAAGATATATCATAAGCCACTATTCGTCGCGAATGCTATTGCCAACTGCTTTAATTGGGCAAAAGATGAAATATTTTTTTTGAAATATTTATTAATAAAAACTATAGCTTATCACATGTATCCAAATTAAAATGGTACTATGTATGCGCGGGCCCAAGATATCAAGAGCTAGTCAGATAGTACGTACGAAACTGTTATGACTACACCTTTGTAACAAATTGTTCGGGCTTTGGTATTGTTTCGCGACCTTATGGGTACGAAATTATTATTTAAGCTTTTTTAAATCATATCCTCTTAAAAAGCCAATCTTTTACTCTTATATCGTTCGTGAAACGCCGTGTGTCGTTCTACTTTTCATGCAGGTTGGGAAGTGGAGCGAACTGGAACATTGAGTAACACGTAGTAGAACCTAACATTGCTCTCAACGCGAGGCTAATCTTATTCATAGCAGAAATGTATGTACAGTTTTTGCCAAAACACGAATATGAAAGATGAGGTGTCATTATTTTGCAATTTTTTAAATAAAAGTACCAGAACTTGTGTAATTCTATTAACTGCAAAAATTGTATCACTGGATGAGCAATGCGCTTCATTCCGCGTTTCCATTCTTGTCAGAAATATACAAATATCGATGGTCTTGTCGTCTTGGGTAGTGCTCAAGTTTGGCGGCACAAGCGTATCAACTGCTGAGCGCTGGCGTTGTATTTGCAACCAGATCCGCTCGCACCTAGAGTCTTCGTCATCTTCACGCGTGTGGGTCACAATCTCAGCTTTATCCCAAATCACAAACAAACTTACTCAAGCATTAGCGCTAGCCAGTGAACGCGGCAGCAGCCACATGGAGTTAACCACCAGCATAGCACTTCAACACTTTTCGCTGGCATACGAGGTAGGACTTTTGCCAACGCTTGAGGGTATAGAAGACAGTGCAGAATTGTACAATCGATGGCAGCACCTCTGGCTGGACAGCATATTCAGCCAAGATTTAGATGGATCGTCGTTTTCAAGGTCTCCCATTAATTTTTTACTGCCTAAGACGCTACATCCACTTGTGGAGGAGCTGAAGAATCTCGTCCGCATGCTGGAAGGCATTCGACTTACAGAAGAAGCATCGCCTAGGATTCAAGCACGTGTACTAGCATTTGGAGAATTGCTGTCGACTCACTTAGGGAAATGTATTTTAGACCACTATGGTCTCACTGACGTCGAGCGAGTGGATGCAAGAGAGCTGCTGGTCAGTGACAACGCAAGTGCCAAATCTGAAGAGGACAAGTATCTGCAGGCAGAGGTTCTTCCCCGACTGGATCGAGAACAAGCTGAAGTTGCGGCTAACGGGAAGCGTGTAGTACTGACACAAGGTTTTATTGCCAGCACAAGCACAGGAGCGACATGTGTGCTCGGACGCGGAGGAAGCGATACGTCGGGTTCGCTTTTCGCCTCTTTGCTAGGTGCTCTGAAGTACGAAATCTGGACCGACGTGCACGGCATGTTTACAACAGATCCGCGCTTTGTACCTGACGCACGTTTGATTAAAAATCTTGACTACCGTGAAGCACAAGAGCTGGCTGCTATGGGTGCCAAAGTGCTGCATCCTCGTTGCATCAATCCAGTACAGTGGGGAGGGATACCATTAGAGATTCGAAATACAAACGATCCCAAAGGCGAAAAGACTGTAATTCATCCTGCTACCGATGCAGATAAGGCACAGCACGGAAGTCCCAAGATTCTTGCCGTGGTCAAGCGCCAGAACATGACAACGCTAAGTATTACCGCTTTTGACATGTGCGGAACTTCAGGCTTTCTGGCCAAGGTGTTTGCTCCGTTTGAAACTTGCGGAATTTCAGTGGATTTGATCGCAACCTCACAATTCTCCGTGACAGTCACGCTGGACCACATTCCTGGTGGAATTCAAGGTGCACCATTTAACCAATTGCTGGAAGCTTTGAATGAGCACTCGAAAGTGCGGGTATTCGAAGACTGCTCGGTGGTTTCAATTGTCGGCCGCCGACTGCGTAAGGCGTTGGCAGAGCTTGGTTGTGTATTTAGTGTGCTTGAAAATTACGATGTACTGCTGCTTAGTGAATCTGCCGAAGATTTGAACCTGTCGTTTGTACTTCAGCAGAAAGAGGCCGACGAGGTCGTCGCCCGCATGCACAGCTTCTTTTTTCCCGGCGACAATAATGTGTCCTCAGCAAAGGTCGTAGCTGTAGATGGAAAGCCTTCAAGAGCTCTCCCTCCTCGTTCTCCTCACCCAACTACTTCTACCAGCGAGACAATTGCTGGAGTACTACCAACAATTCCTGGGCCAGTCGTTACTGCTCTCCAGCAGTCAACATTTCGTCGATCGCCTTCGCGTGACTTGTTGTTCGGCCCCACGTGGCAGTCATTGCTTAATGATGCGCAGACGTAAGCTAATTCAACGTTGAATCTGTGAAGCATCTAATTACATGTGGATCATGTAAATCAAGGCCATCGACTGCTATTGGTTGGTCATGAAGTAGCCGTTTGTGAGGCAATAGAATGCATACACCAACAACCTTATTTTCAAAACTTATCACTCATCGCTATCGCTCTCGTCGTAGTTTTCATCCTCCTCAATATCCAAAGTGCACTTTCGAGCTGAGCTGCCATCATCACCTCCGACGCCATCACGTATCGATCCTTTGCCAAGTATTTGCTCTAACACCGTTTCTCTTTCGGTAGTCTTCTTCGTCTTCAATGTTCGCGGTTTTTTTAGACTTTTGGCAGCTGATGTAGTCGATCTAGACACACCAAGTGTCAATAGCAGCAATCAAAGCACCCCATCCAAGCTACTCACTTCTTGGCAGTTGTCTTCAAGTTCCGTTTTTGGCTTCTACGAGCACGTTTGTGGTATTTTGCATTGTTCTCATCAATAGCTACCACCTTTTCGTGCAGGAAACTGAGTTCGCTACTTGCCAGTATACTTTTCTTTCTGTTTCACAAAATACACATCTTCTAATAAGCACATATATAAAAAACAAGACAACAATGTCAAACTCACAGTTCAACTGGTGTCAAACCACCTCCTTCCACTTTGTGGTTCTGCATTTTAGTCGCTATATCCCTTACGAAAACCTTCAAGATCGAGGCTGCATTAAATCGAAACCGTCACTCAATTCGTTTTCATATCAGCGGCTACGTTTTTTGGTTACCTACAGCAAGTGACCGCTGCGGCTTCAGTCACTTGACCCATGTCTTTCTGCTCCTTGAGTAGTCGCTTCACACGACTCTGGGATATCGCAGTGCAAACAATTCGATTCGATCGAATTATCAGATGTTCTCAATATTCATGACAAACATAGTAGTGTTACCTTGAACATATCGCGCTGCTTCATCCCGACAATAATGAAGCGAATATGACAAGACTTTATCAAGTTACTTTTCTGCTTTTCATTAAATAGTGTCTACAAACATAAGAAATAGACACGCAGTGTTATTTTTTTTTTGGCCTCTTTAATCTATGAGTAATGCTACAAATATTACAGGTTGAAAAACCGCATGTGTCACCAATGGTCAGGTTGCCGGGCGTCTCGCACAGAGAAAGTTTGAAAGTCCGCGTCGGATACACACGGAAGATAGGTGTGTACGATGCCAAGAAGCAGCACAAAAAGCCTCCACAGAAACTTCCTTCTTAGATTTAACTGTTTTCAAGAGTGACAAATATGGAGGATAAGTCGATCTAAACATATATACAAAATATTCCTGTTGCAGCAGCTAAACTTCCTCTAAGCAAAAAGCGATTACACAAACTTGTGTTATCAACACCTTTGTATGGTCGAAATAGATCTCCCAAACTCCGGTCTTCTGTTCAAACGTATCATATCAGGCTCGAAATAACTGGACAAAATAATATTATAGTGATCAGATGGTTCTCGAACTGGGTGGGATCCAAGTCAATCACGAATTCGGATCAGTTCGTCTGGCCCACAATAGACGGTGCCTAAGAAAGTAACAACATCATGAAACACCAAGACTGTAACGGGCTTATGAGTACCCTGGTAACAGGGGTGTGTGTCACACGAGATCGGCATGGTGTGACTGCACCCAAACAAGAATACGGTATTTGGCTAGGTAGCCAGTAGTTATGCATGTATTTAGATTTTACTATATATACTCAGGAAAATCTGAACTTTAAAATTAGGCGGCTTTGCCGCAGATAAAAATAAATAAAAATCAGTTTTAAATTTAAACCAAAAAGTCTATTAGCCTAAGTTAAGGTGCTAGCTACTCTTGGAGGTAGCGGATTGCGATCCGCTACACTCGTATTGGTTCTTGTAAAGAAGGAAAGGTCGGTGACCTAAATTACGCTTCCTCAAGCGCTAAACTACGGCAGCCCCGCTGCAAAGACAGTGTGACTCCCTCAAATCGAATTTGTTATCGCGTGACTGAGTCCTGATAGATTGTAGGCGTTGTGCGTGGATATTATTTCCCCGGGGTATGATGAGGGGTAAAATAAGAATGTGGATGGTGTGGATAGTCTTTTGTTTATTCACGGTAGGCATGTGTACAATAATACAAAACCCGCCGAACCCATCTTCAAGCATTTCCGTGACAATTGGATCAATCCACACAATCCGCATCGCAACTCGATTCCTTGTCGTAGTGGTTGCCGAACAGAGCATGAACCACTTTTTGGGGTCAGTCATAGTTAAGCACCGTCGGTCGCGTTCAGCGCGCTTTCACTATTCGTTTTTGCCCACGAACAAGTACCCGCTCATAGTTGGCGGAGGTCTAGTGATGCCGAATTTTGTTTACGCCACTTGATCATTCTAGTTTGCGGCTTAAGTTTTGGCATATGGGATGATCTTGACTATCGCTTTCATTGGCTTGTTCACAAGGTGTACGACCGCCAGGGACAGCACGCAAAGAATCGCCACGTATTCACATTTTTTACACCAATTTTCACACTTTTAGCAATTTTGGCGATAGGGGGCAGCACATGGAGTCTGCACTTGATACGTGCACACCTCGCCTCAATCGTCACCGTAATAAATATCGATGCGAACCTTGTTGGGAAACCTACAGCGTGCCGAGCGCCAGCCATATCTACAGTCAGAGTCCAACCATCTACAATTCACACAGCCGTCTCGTCCATCCAAAACGTTAAAAAAATATGCGTGGCAAATGCTCAATCAAAAACATCATCTGTGCAACAGCTTAATACATGATGACGCCGTCCATAAAAATCATGAGATCGATTTGTGGAGAAGAACAACCCGTAGTGCTCAGTGAAGTTTTCGGGCAAGTAATGTGACGCGGCAGATGGTCTTTATGTCGCGCAGTTGTCGGCAATAGGGGTATTGGCTGCGGATCCATGCTGGCTATCCACATTCTTTAGTCCTTCAGAGTCGCGAATCCATGAGCCTGTCGAAAATCATGTCCTTCATCGCGGTGAATAAAGATTTTTGATCTTATGCTGGCGATGCAGACCAACCGCCATAATGGCAACTTTCTTTCTGATCGTTACATTCTGAAAGTGGACCAATGCACGATCTGGTATACGATTGCCATATGTCCCTATTTTTCTGGCCACTTAAAAATGGTAGCTGTCCCTTCATTGTAATGGTCGCGTCATGAATGGAGCCGATGTGACAATTCCAAACTGACTTAAGTAAGTCATAGCCAAATAATCACACTTTAGAAGATTCAGTAAGAGCAGACGACCGAATATTTGTAACAGTAGACGACAGACTCTTGGTAACAGCAAACGACATGACATGAAGAAATGAACTTAGAAGCTAGACTTAGTTTTGCGAAGCAGGGACCAATCAATTAACATTGCATTTTTCCATCTAACGCTTGAATAGCGAAGCACCTCATATCTACGCTACACCGGGGCGACGTTGCGGCGCTTAATGATAACTTCACCAGATCAACAACTGAAATTTGGGGGAATGATAGCCAAGCAAGCATTGTCACAACAATGAAGCTGTAGATTTTTTTGGGCTCCAGACTTAATACAAAGCGGGTCATTGGGAGAGATCCGCAATTACTCATTTCAAAATCGTTGCGCGTTGCATGACCTAGGTTGTCAATCATGTTCTAAAAATCCTGGTATTTTGAGGTTGCATCCAGTACTACAAAAGTGTGTTATGTGTTTTTGCACAATTGCACAACGCCATATGAGTACGTACACAATAGTTCAGTGCGTACTCCGTCACACCTTCTCCAACAAGTTGAGAGGGCATGAGAGCTTACATTATTTTGTAACATTGTGACTTTTTGCATAATTGAGCTTCCCACAATGAAGTTTCATATCAAATCTTGCACCCCACTGTGCCTGCTCTTCGCATCGGAAGTTTCTTTCCTTCATACATGAACTTGCGTCCAAAAAAGCACTCTTTCCGCCGACGACCGAAATTGACGAGGTATTGGATGTGGTCGTTGCGACTCACCTGACACTTCCGCCATCGCTGATAAACATATGACATCACAGCTTACTGAGGAAGACGCATTCCCTACACCCCGCCTCTTTTACTAGACACATTTTGCACTTTGATACTGGTTCCCATGGTGATTTAGCACCATAAAGTATTTCAACAGATCTTTCTATTTTCTTGCCAATAAACAAATTTAAAATGTAAAGCAGAAAAATTTTTAAAGTAAAATTTTTTTTTTGGCAAAATGACGTTGTAACTTCGGAGTTAAATGGAAAGTGTTGCGCATCCCATTAGTAGACTCACTTCTTAGTCAATGAGCTAGAGATAGCCCAGGGAGATCAGCTCGCCCGACAAGGAGTGCAAGCGTTGCAATGAATTTTGCAGACTTGATCACGTCGTGAAATAGCTCAGCTGATGTTGCTTGCTGCACTACGGTAAAGCCCATATATGCTTCTGTACGTGGGTATAAAAAGCCTAATGAGCGTCTTAAAGTTGCTCGGCAAACAGTATCTGATCCAACACCTCAGAAGTGATGAAAAGGCACTTGAGCACTAGACGGCAAAATACAAAGTAAATATATTCAAGGTCCTTAGTTCGCTTTGCTATCTCTAAGCCTATCTAGAATGTTCTACCCAATATTCTACTGGATTCTTTACTGGAACTATGTACTATTGATGCGCTTGTGTATAGCCTCTTTGCTGGATACTTCACGAAACTGCATCATGCGCAATCAGCCTGTTCACACCGGTAAAATTAATATCGCTTGGTTGACGGCTGCTCGTCAAAACGCTTCTATGGCAAACGACGAGGGCGTCTTCAACAACATTTCCACTCGACTCGGCAGTACTTGGTGCTTGAATATCCAGCATTTTACGAAGAAATCTAAACTGGACCGTGGTGATTGGCTTGGTCATCATGTCAGCCTTCATGTCTTTAGTAGATCAGTACTGCATTATCACTTGACCACCTTCGACTTTCCCACGCACAAAGTGGTAGCGGATGTCGATGTGCTTGGTTTGTTGGTGAAACTTGTGATTCTTGGCCAGTGCAATAGTGCCTTGATTGTCTTTAAAAATCTTGACCGGATCCTCGTCTTTCATCTCGCCGAGCTCACAAAGAAACACTTTGAGCCACATCGCTTCTTGAGTTGCTTTTGTTAAAGCTGTACTCCGCCTCTGTCGATGGCAGCGCTACCGTCGTCGTTTTTTTGCTTTTCAAGACTTGGCATCTGCCGTTCATTATAAACGTTTAGCCAATTACTGCGTCAAGCCTCGATGTCACCAGCCCAATCCGCATCCAAATAGCCTTTAAGTCCGTCTTTACGTGTTGCTTGAAATTTTATGCCAAAGGTATTGGTGCATTGAGTGTATCGAAACATGCTTCACAATGTTCTGCCGCAAACTGTCTAAGAAATCCTACTGCAATGGCAAGGTCCAGCCTAGTCGCAACCATCGGGTACGTGATGCAGCCGACGGCATTGCGATATGGTGATTATGGTCTATTCGTGCTTGCAGTCGCCTGCACACGTAGTCTTGGACGAATTGAGTCGTAGATCTTGAGCGATTCAGACCGGATCGCTGTTTTCCATGCTGAACTTCTTCAAAATTTCATTGACACACTTGGTCTGACGAATCGAAACACTTCCAGCAGATTCATCGTTTACGATCTCAACGCCGAGGGGACCACATTCGTCATATCAAATCGATCCCTGAACTCGTTCTTTGTTGACTTGAGTAACCATTATTGTTGCTTGCAATCACCAGATCGGCAACAAAAAAAGCCACAAGATCTGTCGTGTTCATTTCTTTTGACGTAGATGCAGTGGTTGACCTCACACTTCTTGTACCCCAGCTTGAGTATAAACTTGTCGATGATCTGTTTCCACATTCGGGGTGATTGCTTCAAACCACAGAATAAGCGCTTGGGATGTTAAACCATCCGGGTGCTCTTCATCCGTGTAGCCGTACTCAGGTACAAGGGATGATAGACTTGCTGCTATGTCTTTAACAGATAGCTTCACACCCGGCTACCTAGAAGCGTGATATGGATTGAGTCGCCTACTTAAATCATAGAATGAATTTGCTTTCTCATCGAGGCGCTCAAATTGTAACCTCATCTTTTTGCTACAGCTGTGAACGGCTTGATGCAGAGTGATTGCATTTAGTCTGACTGTTAACTTTTTCAATGGACAAAAGTTAATTGCATTCTGAATTTGTTTTTGACCTACTACAGAACCACGTTTGTATCTTCTACCTCCAATATCTCCATGTTACTTCTGCACATCTGCCCTCGGCGATAGTGTTGCGCACACTCGTATGACACCTGATCTCGCTGGATAAAAATTGTGAGTCTTCCACGATGTGTAGCCGGACTGAAATTGGCGGGTTGAATCGTGTCGACAGCCCCCAATCAAAAGCCGGAGACACTTCGAGGCAGTGACGATGACACGCAGAGTTGTCCGCACCGTAACTTTCAATGGGTATAGTGTCTACAGAAACATGCACTGCATCAATCAACGCAGACTCAATAGGTGGAAGCAATTTGTCGTAGCACCCAGGCAGCTCTGTGCAAGAGTTTTGACAAATAGCTTCTGTAACGCAATCTCTGCATTCCGACTGACCATCTATCAGCGGGTGGCCAACGGTGGAGTGGTGTCTAGCTCTTTGAACACATTACACAAAAAATCGCTGTAAGAGCGAATCTAGATCCTAACAATGGCTACTGGCAAGCCAAGTCGGCTAAAGTATTATTGCTCACAGCTGTTGTGTATTGGCTCGCCGAGGATACACTCTAGGGACCACAAAATGCGCTTGTCCTTCTCCGTCTACACTCTGAAGACCACGATGTACAATTGCTTTTCGCCTTCTCCGTCGCTAATGCCTTTCAAGCTTATCTCAAGGCACCAAGCAATAACATTGCCATCAATTATTGACAGTCTCATGTTCTGCACAAAATCTATAGAAGCTTCGTAGAAACTTCTACTTCCTCACAGAGATGGGAACAAGAAATACCATAGCTTCACCTGGAGAGAAATGCGTGACACCTAGCATTTTCGACGTCCAGTCGATCCATGGCTGGTGACAGCTATACAGAATCAGTGTCTCGACACCAGATCCAGGGGTAGACTGTCAAATCTCACTTATACGTCTAACAAAACCTACGACACTTCATTTGTGCCCCCGTCCCATGACGGTCAGATTTCGTATTCAGCATCGTCAATGCGTCCGCCTGCCGTCTAGTCGCATCTCGTACGTAATTTTACGACGCTCTTTAAGTCATCAAGTCATTTCACGGTCCCACAACGCCAAAGCGATGGTCTCAACAATCAACACCCCTGGACTACGAGTTCCATCGCTCAAGTGATACTTAACCCTTGAGGGCATAATGCTTTTGACCACAACGTACTTGAGGTACAAAATCCAGATCTCTCTCAGATGATGCAAACAAACTACAAAGACTAGACATTTCTACAAGAGGGGTTGTCAGACGACTTTGCGTGGGAGCCCGACCCTTTGCACCTTTCAGCCGAGAGCAAAATGGGCGTACGAGGCGCAGATGATTTGTACTCCCACAGATGAAGCAATTGAGAGTACCAAAAAGTTGCCCAGCAGCTAAGAGATCTCGATTCTCTCCCTCGAATCGGCTGAGGTCCATCGCCTCTACCGCGGTTGGATAGCTTACATTTCCAGCGCCCCATCCGGCCCTAGCGGTGCAGATGTTGTACTTAGTCTTCAATATGACGCCCACTGCTTCCTTGAGGGTAGAAGATATCGGTGCGAGTCTCACAGAATGCCCAGGTCATCATTACCGCCTCTGGTGGTAAGACGAAGTGCTATAATTAGAGCTTTGAGCCCCTGGAGAAAATTTGCCAGATTTCGACTCCTTTGGCAAATTGCAAGATCATAAAACGCAAATAACTTAAACAGTGTGAACACATTATTTGGCTGCCGCTCCAAAACCCCCACGTTGAGAACGCCTCTTAAACTAAAGGTATTGCATTCAAGTGCCCATTCTTGCACTCAACCTTCTATTTTGGAGATCGCAAGCTCTACGCGTTTTGACCTTGTTATAGCAAGACCTTATTCAAGACCATACCAACCGTCTTCATCTAAAGGGAGGGATTTGCTTTGTGCCGGCCCAAAAAGGCCATGACGCTCGGTCGGGGCGCCCCTGCCCGTTGATAGCCGATTCTATGGTCCCGTCCGGACCTAAGATTGACACACGCTTATTAAGTTGGTCCATCTGTCCAGGGGTCTGGTGATCAGACATTTTATGTATTCTCCTCCCAGAGGAAACATGCTTTTACAACTTTGTCGTGGAATTGACAACAAGTACTACCAAGTGCAACGGTGTTGCTATGTCCTATGCACGGTGGAAGCTTTGACTTTCAAAGCCTGCGCGCTCCTACCAGGAGCGGAACCGATTGCCTCTCAGGTTTTTAATGCTGACATTTTACTCGATTGTTCCAGGAGTACATTGAACTAGAATTGACTCTATTTAGACTGTTACTAGATACATACGCTCACCACACTGGTTCGGGCAGGCGTAGCGTTAAGCCATACGTGTGCCAAAATGATAGTTAAGTCATGGTCTGTGCTGATTCTGTAAAGTAGCTAGACTATGGCTGAACGCATGATCGTAACAATCTCATATCAAGTTTACCTACTGTAATGTCGGTGAATCTCAGCTACACCTACAACAATGTTTATAAATAGCCATGTTGGATCTGTAACCTGCCATTACGCTACAATCTTATCTTAACGCATAAAAAATTAAGAACCAAATCAAATTCTTATAATTGACACACTATGATTTGAAACAACACATTTTAGCTACTAACAAATTAACTAATTTTGATTTATATTTCGACTTCTAATAAACAGGCTAGACTAGTTCAGAATGGATTATGGAGTAATAATTAAAAGAGTTCGTAAAGAAATTTGCAAGCAATGACTGTCACCAAGTGTGGCTTTCTGCATACGATTCTGAAGTCGAAAGCAAGGAAACAGCAGCATGGGAAACCTCTTGTTTAATTTATCAAACTCATCGAAGTCGATGACACCAGCTCAAACTCGTTGTTAATGTTACATGAGCATTCGGAACGAAAGCTGCATACTGGATACATACTACTTGCATGTCAAATGAATCCCCATTCTTTCGCATGCATAATGGACTTTATGAAACACAAATTAAAAAGTATGCAGTTAAGCTTCTGTATAAAAAGGGTAAGCTTTTTAGCTAGAATTTTTTTAGTATTGTAATTGGACTGGCATGCCGTTTGAGACGAGGACCTCATACAAGAAATCTACAAACTCATCATTTGCCACAATATCTTCTCTCAAAAGATGAGATTTTTTTGCCTAGAATTCAAAGCAAACTAGTGTCATCATGACCAAAAACGCCGCGAAAAACATAAGTGGATGCTTACGAAGAAGCAGCCTTGGCATAAAATGCTTTGTATCCATAATAGATCCAGCTAATTCACATGCAAAAGTTTGGAGACGAATAGCTTATTGTACTACCGGTAGTCAGATGGGTCATCATGTGTGTCCAGTTTCTGTGCAAATGCTCTCACATACGCTTCCATGCCATTCCTTAACTTCAGAAACGAAGGTTGGGCACTTCTTGTCGCCTCTATTTCCTGATCCACACATTCCTCATTGGCCATGATGTCCTGGCCTGAAGAGCCGCAGAATCAAATTGGCGAGTGGCCAGACACAGAGATGATTCAATCTATTAACCTTGAACCGTTGGATGGCGAGCGATCTCAGCACGGCACCGCCAACCTTATAAACAATAACAGTCAGAGCGCACCAGGACTCACGTCCTCAGCATCGTGTCCATCATTTTCTGGATTATATGATGCTTACTTGAGTGGCGAAGCGAGTGGAAATGTACTCATACCCCTCCCTATTAGCTCGCATGAGCCACTACTGGATACCATGGGATCTGTCGTTGACACACCATTTCCAAGCAATAAAAACTACAATATGTTGCTGCAGTTTCAGCAAGAGTATCAAAATCAATCACGTCGTCACTTCCCACACCAGCAAATTGTGGGCCAGCCATATATGCTTATGCAGCAGCAGATGCCTGGAGTTAGACGCGGAATACAAAGCTCGCAATCATATACGAATTTATCTAGTATGGAAACGGAATACCCCACGAACAGTATGTGTCATATAACTTAAGGTCGCACTTTGCGCTAACATTGTGATAAATGTAGTCACTAGCAAAAGGAAGAAAGGAAGCGAGCGATGGATGAAGCTGCAACGTCACAAGTCTTTCGACTCCTCGACGCCGGTATCAGATTCTGTAAGCGCTGATTTGACTGAGAACAATGACGGTGCGATGAACATGAATCCTTCACCGGATCAGCTTCTTCAAGAGTGTGTGGTATTTACTTATTGATTGTGATTATTGTGCCTACAACTAAGCATCTATCCATGTATATATTCAAAACAGACCAATAGATAGCGACGCTGGATTCTATATTGATGACTTTAATACGCTTCCGACAAATAACCTCGATTGGCCTTCAAACATGTATAAATCCACTCCGAGCGCTACTGTTGAAGATTATCAGCAGCGCATTCACAAGAGGCGGCATCCTTCTCATCAACAGCCTGCGATCCAGTCAGCGAGTGTCGATAATCGCGCTGGTTCTGCTTTTGGGTCGGCGGAAGCTGAATTTGTGTCAGAGCTGGACATGTTTCTGTCGGACAATGAGCAAGCAAATCTTTTTGATGCTATTCGTAATTTCGAGTCTCCGAGTGTGACAAACTCAATTGAATCCCAGCCTTCGCCGGAACTTTCTCCCCAGCACTCTAGACAAACATCATCGCCGAGTGAAACAAAGAAGCAGAGCAACCCCTTCACCGAAGTCAAAGGCACAGCGACTGATCTACCGTACTTCCCTGAACCTTTACAAGGTGCTACAAGACCGGTCACTATAGATACTACTTCAACGCCTCCAGCAGAAAAGCTCCCGTCGGGTTGTGTTCCAATGCGTACGCGACTTCACCAGATATTGGTGCATTCAGTTCAGAACTCGGATGCTGGATCATCATTGTCGTCTTATGAATACAATTACTTGATGCAATCGCCATTGTTCTCGCCGACAAAGGCGCCAGAGACGGCGGGATCGTTGTGGCTTTTACTGCACGCTGCTCAATGTGAAAAAGGGTGTGAAATTGCAGGTTGTAGCGTGATGCAACGTGTTCTAAACCATTGCCTTGAATGTGAACTTGTGGTTGGAAAGTGCAAGCCAATCTGTAATGATGCCAAGGCAATGCTGCTTCATTATGGCTCATGTAACAGCAAAGGTAGTATGCACGGACGGTCATGTACGGTGTGCTGGAACCTGCTGGAGATTGACTATTCTCATCAATTATTAAGCAGCAGCAAAAACAACGGGAACTCGACTATCCACACGTCAAGCTCCACACCGTCACCATCCCCGCAAATCGACACACCACCTCTTGTGCCGATGGTCATATGTCCACCAATAAATAGCTCACCAGCAACTCATTCGCCGTCAAGGTACTCAACTCCTGGTGCCACAAAGCACGTGCCTATTCAGCCCAATCCGCTTCCAACAGCTTCAAATCCAATTGGACTGACAGGTCCATTACCCCCTCATCTTGGGCACTCATTATCGCTTTATCTGGAGCAGACTTCTTCGCTGTTTCGCGCAGAGATCAAATCTCGTATTGAAAAGCGCGTGACGGCTGCTGCTGGTCAGGACTTGTTGCAGCATATGCAAAAGAAGACGCGATTGCGTAGTTTGGACGATCTTCGCTCTGACGCTCGAGCTATTGTGTTAGGAGAAATGGAACGAGAACTCCATCTTAATATTCAGGTCTTCAATTGGGCCAATTTGAACAACTCTAGTGGTAGCTTTCCAGATTCTGCTTCACAGCTTCCTCCCTACCTGCTAGACTTTTCGGTGGCTGGATATGGTGCCTTTCATGCGCAACAAGCTGCTGCACATCAGACAGATATGGTTATAAATCCGTCTTTACAAGCTTCCACACTAACAATGTCGTCACCAGTGGGTACTCAGCAGTCTACTACGCTGCCAAAGTTCTGAAGTGTCATCTGAAATGTTAATTTATTGTCAGTAAAACTTGATACTTCGTATAAATCATTCACATTCTATAGTCGTGTTATCATTGGCTGAAAGTACCGACGTACTCGGCATGATACGAGCGAAGATAACGTTACGTTTAGCACGAGCTTTTAGTGTCTCTCGCCATCTGCAGACCGAGTATGATTACCTCGTTATTGGTGCTGGTAGCGGAGGTATGGCTAGTGCGCGTCGTGCCGCTAGTTATTCTGGAACGCGAGTTGCTATCGTGGAACAAGACCGACTAGGTGGTACTTGTGTCAACGTGGGTTGCGTTCCCAAGAAGCTCATGTACATCGCAGCCGATATGAATCACAAACTTCATCACGATTTTCTTTATTACGGATTTGAGGATGCAGCAACAGGGGGTCATTTAAGTCATCGGATGCATTTTAACTGGTCGAAGCTCAAGGCTCGTCGCGATGCCTATGTGTTGCGCCTTAATGAAATTTACGAAACGTGAGAATAAGCAAAAAAATGCTAGGAAACTAGAGAGTACCTTTGAATTTTAGGTGCGGTATAAGGATTAACCTGGTACAATTTGAATGAAAATAGGAATCTTGCGAATTCCAAGGTTGACTTGATTCGAGGATCTGCAAAATTTAATGAGAGAGGAAATGTGGAGGTAGACGACAAAGAAGTACGCGCAAAGAAAATATTAATCGCGGTAGGAGGTCGCCCATTAATTCCTGACATCCCAGGTGCGTTCATATCAACGAATCTTCTTCACTTGCAGGTAGTCTGACTATAAAGACAACAGGTAAAGAGCTGTGCATTGATTCAGATGGATTTTTTGAGCTGGAGACGCTACCTACGAAAGTAGCAATAGTGGGTGCCGGATACATTGCTGTAGAGCTAGCTGGCGTGCTCAATGCACTAGGTTCAAAGACGTCTGTTTTCTGTCGTAAGGAGGGTGTGCTCCGCTCATTTGATGTAGGTATCAACTATTCGCTTTTTGCTCTTGCGAATTCGATTTTTCTAATATTCTTTACTGCAAAGAATATTCTGCGCACAACGTTGGAAGAAGCCATGGCAAATGACGGTGTCCACTTGCGACCTAATAGTACCGTTGCTCGTGTCAAAGAAGCTGCTGATGGCACGAAGACCTTGGTCCTGACGAACGGATCAGAACATCGAGGCTTTGACGTCGTCATCTGCGCCACTGGCCGCGTACCTCTGACGTCAACTTTAAATTTGGAAAAGGCAGGTATCACTACGGATGACAATGGCTATATTCGAGTAAATGAATTTCAAGAAACCACAAAAAACAACGTGTATGCAGTCGGTGACGTATGTAACACCCCCGCTTTGACTCCTGTTGCCATCGCTGCTGGTAGGAGGCTGTCAGACCGTTTGTTTGGCGGCATGAAGGACGCTAAGCTATCATACGAGAACATTCCCACTGTGATATTTAGTCATCCGCCGATCGGCACAATTGGTCTTACTGAAGAGGGGGCCCGAAAAAAGTATGGCGACAATAACATTAAGGTGTATTCAAGCCGTTTCGTCAACATGTACTACGGTTTGATTAACGAGACAATCGAAGCGACTGGCGTACCGAAGGAGAAACCTAAGACGGCCATGAAACTTGTATGTGCCGGCAACAAGGAGAAGGTCGTGGGTTTACATATGATAGGCATGGCTGCTGATGAAATTCTGCAAGGTTTTGGCGTGGCCGTGAAAATGGGTGCCACTAAGGCTGACTTTGATAATTGTATTGCAATCCACCCAACTGCTGGAGAGGAGCTTGTGACACTTGCGCCTTGGGGGCTTAGTGGTCGCCAGTGAAATCATAATTTTAATAAAAGGTGATCACCAAACTCTGAAATGACATTGTTATGTGGCAACTGGTAGATTCATCACGTACAGGGAAGTCCGTAATATATTCTTGGAGTGTTGTGGCAAGCAAGATTATATGGAACTCATCGACTTCAGACACATGTTTGCAGTATATTCTTGACTTTTTGGACATTCTATGTTAAGTCACGAATTGTGGTCAAATTGATTATGTAGCAATAAAATACGGTGAGCAATACAACCTTACGACATTAATGTAAAATTGCATTGCGATTTTCTTGCAGTCATGGCGGTTTTAAATTATGCCCCTAACCACAGTCCTAAAAGACAGTGATACATTTTCAAAGTCGGTTTCTTCATTTGGCTTCACTATTCCTCTTCAACTTTAACTTCTTTCGTCATTCTGTCTTTTCAGCCTCACACCTTAATACCTCGATCAATATGGCAAGCGACAAGCGTCCAATTCTTTCGGGTAAGCGAGCTCGCAACCGGCGAAAGCGTGCTGTGCTTCGTGCATCCAATCGTAACAGTGTGACGACCACACCAGAGTGCGATAGCGACGAAGATCCCGAGCGTAAACAGCAGCAGCAGAAACGGGAGGACTCGAACAGTAGCGCTAAAACCGCAGGGTCGCAGAGTGAGGAAGAGATTGACCCTGGTCTTGTGATAGTATGTCGTCCCGTTGTGCCCGACTTTTGCTCTGTATTTCTGCCTCAACACGAAGATTTGATGATTAAACTGACACCATGTTCTGCGGACTACAAGTCATTCACAATGCGTATACCGACTTTTCAGGTAACATGCGAAGGGTACGTAACATACACACTGGAGATTATGACGTGTGGTGAGCCGCGTCACACATTTCAGGTCGAGCGCCGCTTCTCCGAATTTGTGGCTTGTGCGGCTGAGATTAATACGCGACTCGAAAGCAATCGTGCTGCTCGCTGCTGTACGAGATTAGAGAACGAAGAGAGTAAGGATGAGGTCTTTGAGCCCTTCAAATGGGAGCTTCCGGCAAAAACGTGGTTCCGTGTCACCCAAAAAAATGCTCTTGAAGAGCGCCGAGCACAGCTCGAATCGTCAATGGAGACGTTGCTCCTACAGGATGATCGTAGAATTTGCAGATTGCCCGTCTTGCGTGACTTTCTCATGCTTGACATTTTTGGTGTCCAGGTGACGGAGCAAAAGAATTTTGAGGCCGCTCAACCCTTTGAATGATGCATCACGATTCTGAAAATAACCTCACTAACATTCAGAAAAACAAGATTAGAAAGCGAGCATAGCCAACAAGTTGATTGGACTCTTCATCTTTTTGCCGGATCAAGCAGAGATCGTCTGTTGCCAACCAAGCTTATAGAAAAAAAGGAACTCGCGTGTGAAAATACCCACTAGAGGATGCTGATCTAATCAGCAGAATGGGCATCTACTTTCAAGGGATCTTTACTAAAAATTACCGAAATCTAACTCTTGAAGCCTATCTTTTGTCTCAATTGTTACCGCACCAAATTCTCCTATACATTAAGTAAGATTCCAATCTTCCTTGAAGACATGGCATACTCACACGTTGAACAATTCGTTTTGCTGTCGTGCCATAGCAAGGTACCTTAATCACGTCAATAATGCTGATGACAAGAGTCATTACTTTTCTTGCATTTTCTTTATAGAAGATTATTAAAGTTTTGCTTCTTATTTTAAGTAGCCTCCTTTTATTCTTGCCTGCGAGTAGCCTCGTCTTAGATGAACCATCTCGTCCAAATCAACTACAGCTTAACAGCACAAAAACACTCTCAGACATCTTACAGCTACATAAATGGCATTTTTAAGGCGTTAATTGCTGAAAAGGCGTCTCGTGAGGTCCAGATTTACAAAGACACTTTGCAACAGGTTTAGAAAGGTGGCAGGCGCATTTGGCTCGGGAAGATATAAGACAACACAGATAGCAGCAAATGCAGGAAACCTACAATTTCCAATACTGCAAAAATTCAAGTCTACACGTTTAAAAAGCAAAAACAAATTATATGAATTCAATTTCAGTTAGAAATTTCAGCACTATGCACAAAACATTGATCCGATCGTAAAGTATTTTAAAGTCGTATTCAGAATTCATCTGTTGCGATGAATCTGATGCACTTGGAAAGTTTGCTAGAGCGCAGTTGTTGAACATTTACCAGAACTCAAGCTCGGGATCTCGTTTATTAGGCGAGAATACGAAAAGCGTTGTCATTGGATCATTGGATGGTTGTACCGCCATCAATGTTTCGGCCATCATAATATCAAATCAAATATGGGCGTGTGAGCTGCAAATGTTCACTTCTGGCCAACAGAGCACGTGTTATCAAATGCCGGATACTTCGCCATTGTTTCGTTCATTTCGAACAAATGTAACAGAAGAGGATTAATATACAAGCATAAGAATAGAACGAGTAATCGCTGTGGTGTATGTTGACGATCTGATAAATATGCCAACTCGAAACTCAGCTGATGCGATTTAGAAGGAAACCGACGGAGAAACAGTAATAAAAAATTGACATGTTGAAGTACAGAGGGCTAAGAACAGCCCTTTAGAAGCAGTCTCAAGTATTCATTAAAACGGGTGCTAATGAGCAAAATCGCTTGACCATATTGTTTCTATATTTTCGACGCAGCGAGGACACTAAGCACTAATACACATATATAAAACACCACGAGATATCCACCAACTGTCAGCATACATCGAAATTAGGAGTTGTATTGATCTAATACTTTATAATATGATCACATAATTTCGTGTGGGCCACTAGCGTATCTTAGCGAAAAGCCGTATCCAGTTTGACTTTTTGGCCATCAAACAACATGCTCGTTTTGGTACAAATGGCACGACTAATTTTATTCTGCATCGCAGTGCATTTATTCTGGAGTGAGCTTACAGGTTCAGTAGAGCTGAAAGGGACGCATTGTCCAGGTCAAGGCAGTCAGTGCTCCCAGCATGGTGTATGCGCGATTAACAGACGAGGGGAGCATGTGTGCAAGTGTCAGTGGGGCTACACCTCGTCAGACTGTTCGAAGAGTATGATAGACAATAATCTATTTTGATCAGTAGTAGCTAATATACTCACTACATATTTTACAGAAATGTGCCCACATGGAACCAATCCGACATTGTCCCATCAAGAAGATAAAAAAATTCGTCTACGTATATCGACAAATGGTGACGCCACAATTATAGGTGGAGCATTGTCAATAACATTTCAAGCGCACACAATTGAGATGGAGCTTCCGCTCGATTACATGACGAGTGATATGTGCTCAAACAATTTTCGACGATTTCAAAATTTAGGAGAGCTGGTAAGTGGCATGTTCTCTATTGGTCTGCAATTACTCTAATCTTAATTTCAATCAGACGTGTGAGCTAGTATCTCTTAATACACCTACGCTGGCCATATTTGACATCACAATACACACATTTCCTACTTTTCCAATCATGAATAATCTCTTTCATCATGATGGTAACCCGCCCGTGTCCGAATTTTGGTGCGATGCCAGTAACGCCCAGCTTATCTCATCGTCAGGATCCATTCAGTGCACATTCGAAAGTATGAATGAGATTAATGTAAAATCGTACGAAGAGTGTAGTGGACATGGGGATTGCAATTTCGATTCGGGACTTTGTGTTTGCCACGAAGGATTTTATGGAGATCATTGTGGAAATCAGAAAGACGATGAAGATGTCTTAATTGCACCAGCTGTAGGACCATTTTTCAAGGGAAATGTTCTACTTCTATCAGCGACGCGCGAAATGTCCGCCGACTTTCACCTTATGCGCGCCAATGTGGGTGGGCAAGCGCTGTTTACTATGAATGGACGTGGTGACACCACGTGGCATCATGGATCATTAAACTTGCGCCAAGGTGGGTTGTTTATGAGTGGCGGTGCCTTTCAGGCTCAAAAAGGGAGCACGTTTGCGATGAATGATGGACGATTGCGATTACAAGACTCCTCGTTACTGTTGCAGCTACACAAGGCCAGCGAGTTCGCGGTTAGCGGCTCCGCTTTGCTACATATTGAAAGGGTTGATGTAGCTACCATGTCTGAAATGTCAACACTTCCCGATTATTTGCGTATCTCGCAGCCAAAAGGACCTATTTTTCGAATCAGTGGCGGAGGACAGACAATAATCCACAATGGTGGTCTTGAGATCTTAAAGGGTGGTCTGAGACTCGAGCGAGGTGGTATTCAGGTACTTTCGGACGGCATCAAAGTGATGAGTGGAGGACTTGATATACAGAATGGAAATTTAGCTGTGCAATCTGGCACCCTAAGTCTAAAAAATGGCCAAACAACGCTGGTTGCACCAGCTGGTCCAGTATTGTTGTTGCAGCGTGACAAAAGCGATAGTGCATCGTCATTTGGCCCGCTAATCGAAGCGAGAGGTAACCAAAACAGTGAAAGCAAAGTATTTGAAGTTCTTGATACAGGATCGACTATTGTACACGGTGGCGGCGTTCACGTGCTCGCTGGAGGTGTGACAATCGCATCTGGAGGCCAAACCATTGTATCAGGTGGTTTACATGTAGAGTCAGGCGGAATTCAGATCGAATCTGGAAAACTTACAACGCGAGATGGTTTTTCTATTGAAGATGGAGGACTAAGTGTTCAGAATGATCAAGTGAATGGCAAAGCACTTCGTGTGGCGTCCAAAAATGTTAATTTTGCTGGAGCACTGTTAAGCTTTGACCTCACCAGCCAGCATCATGAAATTCCGCCGTTTTGTATTATTGAAGCCTTAAAACAGCCTCTCGATAATGATAGCTATACGATAGAGCGCGTATTTTCACTGGACTCGCTGGGCAATTTAAAGACTCAAGGAGACGTCACTACAACGCACGGGGGGCACATTATTGCAGGTGGACCACTAATCTCACAAGCTCAGACCGTTTTTTCAAGTCTTCTATTTCGCGCCTCACATCACTTTACCATTCCAAGCACCAACAGCTATGTTAAAATTACAAGCGATGGGGTGAAATCTCCCAACGATGCGAGAATCGATCGTCAACATGCATACGCCGGTCAATTACTCGTCATTCAGAACGACGACGAAGAGCCACTAGGAGGCGAAATTAATGTAGCGACCGGTGCAGCAGCCATTTACGTCTTTGACGGCGATGTTTGGCGTCCTCTCACTGCAGCAACGTTTGACACATCGACACTCACAAGCGTGAAAACATTTGAAGCTGCAAACGATCTCGACTTGGGTGGAGTAACACTGTCGGTGCAGTCTGTTCAAGTCGCTGGACAACGTGCTGGCTTTGTAGCTGTTTATGGCAAAGGTGGTATTCTTGAGCAGCATGACAGTCTACAATTTGAAGCTGCTTCAGGCACACTTAAAGCTGAAAATATTGAGGTGAAGGGCATCAGTGGCTCCATTGATATGACTGAGAGTGAGCTGCGAGGTGTTGAAATTTTTGGCGGGCATATCAGCAGCGTCAACATGACAGCCATCGGAATGTTAGAAGTGCAGGGAGAACTATTTGTTGAGAGCGAAGCATTTTTTGGTGCCAGTTTGACAGTGGGAGGGCAAGTAATGGGATCAGGAGCCTACGTGGATGCATCAGATGAACGTTTCAAGCGCGATGTGCATCGCATTACTAACGCTTCAGAAATTGTCGCTCAACTGCGGGGTGTTGAGTATGAGTACAATACAGCGAAGTTTCCCACTAAGTTCTTACACGACGGACGACGTGAATTAGGATTTATTGCTCAAGAGGTTGAGAAAGTTGCACCTCAAGTTGTCTACACAAATCGAGAAGGATATAAATACGTGGCATACGCAAGATTAATGCCTGTAGTCGTTGAAGCTCTTCAGCGCGAGCAACAGCGTGCGGATGATAACGAGAAGCGGCTGCACCAGCTTTATGATGAAATGAGCAATCTAAAACTCACACTTCAAGCCCAGCAAGAAATGATCCAACGGCTTGAAAAGCAATGTGCTAAACAAAATGATGTCTAATTAAGCCAAAAAACGATACAACACAAGCGAAAACCTTATCATATACCGTGGTTCATCGTTTCGCTACCGTCGCTCTCATTCCATTTTTACTGCTGTTGTAAAGGTGGCGCTGGTAGATATTGCCTCTCAGAGCGAATGTAAAGAACGATCCCGAGGGCGATCATCAAAATTGCAATGACAAAGTCCTCAGATTGCAGCTTGAACAACTTGGTGGTGACAGAAGTGATCATACCCTGCATAAGATCGCCAAGCCACCAATTTTCTAGCAACATGGAGCTTGCATCGGCATCCAAGCCATTAGAGTCCCCTTCAGTAGACGCACTTGTCGACTCTGACGAGATCGTTGCCGACGGAGACACGTTACCGATGAGATTATCCCACCACCTTTTCCATGATCGCAATGTCTTATGAGCGCGCAGCTTCCACGTCGCTAACATAACTGGCACTTTAGCATCACTATGCGCTAGACGCGCCTTGTCAAAGAACCGTTTGGCTAAATTAAAGTCTTGTTCCATCCCAATTCCGTGCTCATACATAAGCGCAAGATTAAACATCGCTTGGGCATTTGAGTGTTTACTTGCAAGGAAATAGTGCGCACTTGCTTTGACATAGTTCACAGCGTGACCTCCTTTTCCATAATAGTAATAATCTCCAATCTTCAAATTAGCATCCACATTCCCCTGCTGCGCAGCTAGTCTATACAGCATTACAGCGGTCGATGCTAGAACATCCGTCGTAAGTTCCGTCCCTATAGGCGTTAGCGACAGCGTCGGCGAGAATGCAGACGGATTTAAAAAGCCAGCGTCCAGCATATACGCAGCGTTATGTTGAGCGACTTCGTAGCCTTGCTGCGCCATAACTGCGTACTTCATAAATGCCGCCTCATACTCTTTTTGCTTAAAGTCTGTGTAAGCTTGTGTAAGAACGCGGTCCCATTCTCCACGCTCTGCCACTAATTTGAACGTCTCGACAGCATTAGTACAGGAGCGGGTCGTGCCGATTCCATGCAAACTCATCTGGCCAATCTTATGCTTAGATATCGTGTGGCCTTGGTAAGCAGCAATGAGAAAATAGCCGTACGCGACGTCGTATTCGGGATGCGTTTGGGCCAGAACTGTCGGATCGAATAATCCACCACCTCGCATATAAAGAACTCCAAGATTATACAGCGCCTCAACGCTGCCTTGTTTCATGGCAGCTTTAAAAAGTGTCACTGCCTGCTCCTCATCTCGTTTTGTACCTTTACCGTGTAAATACATGTGTGCCAGCTCATTTTGAGCAGCTGCGTTCCCCTCATTTACAGCCTCTTGCATGTATTTAAACGCCGTAGCATTGTTCTGTGGGACTCCAATACCAAGACTGTAGCAGTGTCCCAAATGATATGCCGCATCCGTAGCTCCTAGATCGTAAGCTTTCTTATAAAGCAGTGCTGCTCGCTCCACGTCTTGAGAGACTCCACGTTCGCCATAGAAGTACAAAGTTGCAAGACTAATTGTGGCATCCGGATCTCCCTTATCGGCTGAAAACTGATAGTAATCTGCAATTGCACTATCGTCAGGCAATTTTTTCTTGTGCTGAGTCTCAGCTACCGTCTTGAGACGACGATGTGGTGCGTCATAAATGGCAGGACGATGAACGTTTGCTTCGCGTCTCGCCACAGCTTCATTAGCCGCCAATTCGTAGTAGCGCACCGCTGTTTCGCATTTTTTTGGAGCGCTAATACCAAGCAAATGGTTATGTCCGAGCACCATTGTAGCACTAATGTCCCCGCCAAGTGCAGCGAAGTAATAGTTCACCATGGCCGCTGCTTCGTCGAGTGGAAATCCCCACAATCCATAACTAAGTGCCACACCCACATGAAATTGAGCCCTAGGAGCGCCTAGAGCAGCTGCCTCAGCATATATACTCATGGCTAAAGTTCCATTAACACTTGTGTCCAACGAGCTGTTACCGTAAAAGTACATGTCGCCCAATTGTACCAGTGCATCGCGGCGCTCAAAGCGCGGTACCATTGGAGAGAGTGCAGTATCACTAAGGTCACGCACAGCAGCATTATCGGTCTGTAGTCGACGTAGAGTCTCGGCAAGTGGTGACGGCAGTGCGATATCTGCAAATTGTGCAAACGAGTAAGAACAAGAGCAGTGGAATAGTAACACAACAAATATGATACCCGATGAAAGCGATTCTGAGATATCAGTGGGTAGTGCGGACGTGAGGGATAGCACAATTGTCACCGCGACGGCGATCAGCATATTGCGAAAAGAACGCATAAATTGAGAGAATGAAGATGGCTTCTTGATTTCTTTATAATGAGAAGCTAAAGCTTGACGCAAATTTTGTACCGACAAATTTGATTCAGCAAATATTTCAGGGTATTTTTTCCCACGACAACCATCCACGTCACATGTATATATAGACTATTACAGAATGATTAAAATAGCTTGAGAATTTTAAGCGTATACTTGAATTACGGATTAATTTGGAACTTAGATTCTCACTTGAAATAAGGACTTCATGACGTTTCATCTGACCTAATTTCTAGTTATAAAAATAATCACATTTATGTATGGAAGCATTATCAGTGTTTCTGGTTTGATAATTTAAATCTTCACATTGCAGGGTATCACTAAATTTACTAGGTCAGTGGTCTCTTTGATTCTTGGCTCCACTCTCGGACGCTGCCTTGCCTTGCTCAAAGCATTTACGGAATTCTTCCCATTCCTATGACATTACTATTGATCGTTTCGCCTTTAATGAAAATTTGATAAGATCACCCACCTCTGTGCAAGCCGAGACGCGACCGTTGTTAAGCTTCATGCAGGCTACCAATCACGCGACAGTCAGCTTCGAAACCGAAGAAAAAGATTGGCAGAAAGTAGATGATCATACTCACCATCCACGCATAGGTAGCTTGCTTCGCAGCCGATGTTCTTCACGGCGCTTTGGTGCTTCGTGTCGTCATCCCGCTTACAAGAAATGCATTCTTTATTCATCATGGCTTGTGTGCTCTTTGTGTACTTTTTTCGTCCAATCGACGATGTTACAATAATGCACGACTTTTCCGGCAACGGTAGAGGGCAGTCGTGACTTGATATTTCTATACAAATCGTTAAATATCTGCCAGCATCACTGCCTCCGTCACTCTTTCTTTCCTTCTCTGCACACATCGTTAAAAAATAGCAGCCATCACAGAGATGCAAGAAGTTGACGTTGAATGGCTTGACAGCGAGCTCGAGGATAGCCCACGTTCCGACGATGATATTGGCCACATGTTCTCCAGTAGCCCCAATGCCAAACGTGAGGGTGCAAGCTTGCCAAAAGGATATCAGCAACAAATACAGCGACCCGCCGCTATATCGTACGCTGGCTCAGAAGATGTTGAGAATGTCGAAGGTGACATGATATCCTTTTACGGTCAGCAATTTGCTCCACAGTCTAAAACCTCTAATTACCGTCTACCGGCTAAGTCTATAGGCCAACAACGCTTTCAAGATATGCCGGTCGGACTTGTTGCCGATCATGGCGTGGCTGCTAAGCGCGTGCTTGTACGTCGCATTTACCAAGAGTCTATGTCGCAACTTATTATGAGTTGCCAGGCCGTACTTGTCCGTGGTGCTTCTGGAAGCTATTATGTCTACCATTTGGAAATCACCAGTGACTATTATAAACAAAAGTGGGTCGTATGTAAGCGCTATTCCGAATTCTATCGTCTACGTAAGCGGTTACTCATACGGCTTGCAACGCACAAAAAACAGCGTGGATGTTCTGTATGTGGAACAGTGCGCGAGCAGCTTAAAGACGTGGGCTTTCCTCGTCGCATAGTCATGTTTAAAGACCCGTCGTCACTGGTAGGAATTCGAACCGCCGGACTTGAAGAGTTTATTGTTGCTTTATGTGAGTATTTTTCTGCGGATCAAGGAGAAACATGTAGTGAGATTGTAGCTACGAGATTTCTCGTCAAAGAATTTTTACAGTTTCCAATTGCGCATGAACAACAGCACGTTCGCTCGATTCGCCAGCTCAAGTATGTTGATCCTCGTGATGTACATGTTGATTCGGACTCTTGCCCAATCTGTTTATGCGAATGGGTCGAATTAGATGGAAATGAGCTTGTTTTGTCACCGTGCGGCCACTTCTTTCATGAACATTGCATCAATGAGTGGTACCGAACTCGCTTTGATTGCCCCATTTGCCGTTCCATTTCAGGTGAAGAAGAAAACAACAAATTTTAGCCATGTTTCTACATTGCTGCATGTGAATGTGAAAGTGTAATTCTATTATTCAAACTCGAACTCTGTCTTATCCATTAATCTTGCGACTGAAATCTCTGAACATTAAAGCCCTTGTTTGCAAATTCGTGAAGATTGTCACCGTTCTTGCCAATAATTACAGTGCAATTTGTTGACGTATCTGTAAAATACTTTTGTGCGACTTTGATAAGATCTTGGCGGTTTAAAGACAAATATTGTTCACGTCGGCGCTGACGCATGTCATTTGTAATGCCACGCAAAAACCCCATCCGCCCTTTCATCGATGCCGTTTTAGGAGCATCAAGGGTCGCAAAGACCGACAATAATGCTTCGTGAACATCACGGTCTGAAAATTGGCCATCAACAGCCCATTGACGTCCATCAGCGTAAACATCTAGTGTCTTGAATGTGTTGGGATCATAGTGCGAGCTCATCGAGAATGATCCCTCGTTCTGAGACACAGCAGAGCCATAAGCTCCTCCCTGCTCCCGAACTCGCTGGTGTAGATAACAAGACGACATGATTTGTGCCAACACGGTTAACGGTACATGATCTTGATGGGCAAATGACACCGTCGATTGCGTCTCGACAACAAAATTCACAGAGACAGGAAAAGCAAAGTAGTTCTTTGTTAGCGCAATTGGTTGCTCAAATTCTACATTTGGTAGAGTGGACAAGGCCTCGTCTTGTATCATAGAGGACTTATCGAGTGGCTGAAGCAATTTTGTCGTGAGAGATTGCTCTACTTGATGGCGCAACTTGTCCTCCGTCACAATCGAAAGACGCAGATTTCCGGGTACGAACGCCATGCGCGCAATGTCTCGGAATACCGTAGCAATGTGGTGCAGCTCTTGATCTGAGCAATGTGCCCATTTCTGAAGTTGCTCAATCTGTGTCAGGCCATTATATAATTCTTCGTACACGCCTGCAGGAGTTAGACCCAGTCGGGAGCGTATTCCAGCCAGAGTTGCACCAGAAGAAGAAATGCTGCTACTAGCACTTGATGCACTGCTTTGTAATATGAGACGTATCTGACGCAAATTCTCATCGCTCAGAAATTGTGTGTCCATAAGCAACTCAAGCAACAAACTAAGGGTTTCGTCGATTTTGTGAGGAAGGCACATAGTGCTCAATAGAAGTGATTGCTTGCTCGGGTCGGTATGGACATTGGTGAGGGATGGTGCTATCATAGCTGAACACGAAACACCACCGCTGCAATTTGCAATCAAAGTAGGAAGTTCATCATAGGCGTATCGCGAAGTACCAAGGGATCCAAACACTAATGTAAATACACTAATATACCGATGATATTCGTGCGGCAACGCATTCAAGTCAAACAAAAAGCGCAGGTACGTTATCTCATTGGTAGATGGCACCCGCGTGAACTCCGCGGACGTCGAATTGAGCATGATTTGGTCAGTGAAATCAAAATTATCTTCCTTCACACGCGGGATATCGGACAGACTCAAAGTGGGGAGACAATCGATTGGTTGCTCTTTCTCCTGATGACGCTTAAGTTGCTCCGTTACCGTAGCTATGCGATCCAGATCAGGATTCGTGTACTGGCAAAGTTTTGATGCTAAAACTTCATGTTCACGTTGCTCCTGGTGGCGGACGAAATCCGATGAAGGTAACATGAGCAACTGAACTACGTGAAAATCATCGCGCATGAAGTAATCGCGAAGATATCCTTCAAGGAACTTGGGATCACGAGCCAAGTTATTATTCAGGCGTTCTAACAACGGATTTAATTGAAGGTTTTCAATGATATCTCCATCGTGAGCCCAAGCCGAGCTGATCCCGTGCATGAGCTGCAGACCGAAGTTGCCAGTCACGTGCTTTAAGCTGAGCTCTAATTGATGCAGCATCCCAGTCACTCGTTCCTTGTCAAAACCTTCGGCAACAACTTTGACCAGCGTGTCATGGACAGCTCTGCGAATGGCAGGCACTGCTGCTTCTCCACCTTGAAAACCTTCAACGCCAACGCCAAAAGTGGGATAAAATGTAGATGTGTCAAAGCCTGTACCCACTGAGAAATCTTGAGCAAGATTCGAGTCGATTAGTGACTTGTACAGCGGAGATGCAGGTCCGTTCGTCAGAAGATAAGCCACGATTCTTAGCACGAAAGTCGTAAAGGAATCAGTCGACTTCACGTCCACGAATTTACTCATGCAGAACTTGGTGTTAGGGTCGTCACCGTCACCGCTAAAGTTACTACTTGGTCCCTTGACTACGATGAGTCCCGGCTCCGAACCGTATTTTTTCAGCATACTGAATCCTTTCGTCTCCACGCAAGTAGCCGCAGAATCAGCACGGTACTTAAATTTGCTAAGAATCTCTTCATCAAGATAAGCTAAGTGATCAGTAAGCGGCAAGTCACCATATGAGAAAAACATGCAATTCGACGGGTGGTAGTTTTTCGTGTGAAAAGCGCGTAAATCTTCATACGTAAGCGACGGAATTTCATCAGGATCACCACCGCTTACATGCTCATAAATTGTGCCTCGCATAAGCTCACGTTGCAATTTCGTACCAAAAAGGTTGTTGCTATCCGAAAAAACGCCCTTCATTTCATTGAGGACAACACCTTTGTAAACAAGCTCACCATTTTCTTCATCTATTTCAAGGCGGTGACCTTCCTGATAAAAGTCGAGCTCATTCAACTTTGGAAAGAAGACCGCGTCGAGGTACACACTCATGAGATTGGACCAATCCTTGGCATTTGTTGTCGAAAATGGGTACATCGTATGGTCTACACCCGTAAGTGCGTTCATGTACGTATTAAGACTTCGCTTGATCATGTTAAAGAAAGGATCGCGAACGGGAAAGCGCTTCGAGCCGCACAAAGTTGTATGCTCAAGAATGTGTGCTACGCCCGTCGAGTTACTAGGTGGCGTACGAAACATAATTGCAAAGACATTGTTAGCATCTTTGGCGTCTAGATGCAAGTATTTGGCTTTTGTAGGCTCATGGCGTAGTTCCAAAGCGTCAACGCCATATTCAGGAATGGTGGCAACCCGCTCCAGCTTGAAATTATTGTATATATTGCCCGGACGAAGAGATTTGCAGCCATCTCCACGCTGTAAAATTACAGATGAAGATGCAAACCTACCGCTTCGACGGAGGTTTCTCGCTCGCAAAAGCGTGGGTGAGGTGAGTATGTGTCGCAGCATGAAAATGGAAGCTTTATTGATGGCCAAGTATTGGTCGTACTTAAGAGGGGTTGTTAATTAAAACAACGCAGTACATACTGTGATGACTAATTAAAAATGTGATTTCACACCTGACATCAACGTCAATTAGAAGCCAGACGGTTCGGAATAATGCGAAATCCGTGAAAACGAGGCTGATTGACAGTGATATCAAATTGTGAGTACGTGGCGAGGGCATACAAGCTGTCCACGAAATAATTGTTAATTTATGAATCACACGGTTCAAAATTGTTCTGGTCACAATATTTTTTCAATATTGTCTTTTTCTATTTCACCCTCATTTGCTATAAAAGCTGAGGTAAATTTTGCTGGAGGGTTGAGTGTTCATTAAAAAATGCCAAAACCTTTCGCCAGCACGCCGTCTGCATCGTTCGTTGTTCGGCGTGAGAAACGGCGACGTCAGAAAGTTGATGGCCCAAGGTTCGTATATGCATCTATCATGATTCTTTGAATGTGTCGGTGAGATCTCTTGGCTAATTGTTATTTGTTCTAGTGACATTGAGCGGAGGCCTCGACGAGGCTTCAAGTTTAGCGATAAGAAGGATGAAAATATCAGTGAGATTCATGCTGAAGCCACACCTGTGGGAAAGAGAAAACCTGGAACACCCGCAAAGGACAATATGTTTGTGTTTCGCGTGCGAAAAGACGATGACAAAGACGTGAGTAAGAAACACGGCGTGGATGCCGCCGCCGTGTCCGCAGCGCTGCGGGCGAAGCAGGAAAAGGCTGCAAGGGCCGAAATGCGACGACTGGTGAGGCAAAAAAAGCGGGAAGAGGTGTTGCGTGAGGAATTAAATGAGGAAGAGATGAAGCGCAAAAATCTGTCAACCGACCAAATGTTACTCTACCACATGGTGCAACGTCAGGTTAAGCGCGAGCTTCGCAAGGTGAGAAAAGAATTTCTCACATCAGCTGCGCGGCGAGACATCATGCAGCTTAGTGAGATTAGTCTTCAAACGATGAAGCAGGAGCTGATTTCATTTATGGCTGAGCATCAACCTGGAAACGTCGCGGTATGATATCTGAGATTTCGTCATGCACCAACAATTTCCTGACAATATCTGCGATACTATAGATCAAAATTGCAAATCCGGAGAATGCACGGATGCGCGCTATGATTGAAACATGTGAGCAGCGAATGAAGAGGTGAAAATGGTTGTACACTTTTTACTGTGCTCCTATTTAAACGTCTTGTTCGCAGCTTGGTGGAGGAAGAAAAGATTTGGCTCGAAATGAAGACCACACTTGAGGTGGAACGATTGGCCATCTCGGATGGGGCAGCAAGTAAGGTAGTCTCCGATACAAGTAAGGATGTCTCAGATACAAGTAAGGTAGTCTCCGATACAATTGCTGTTGTCGCGCAAGAGGAAGATGGACCGGAAGACCATGAGGAACAGGAAATTTTGCCTTGCGAACTGAAAGTCTCACAAAGCCTCAATGATCTCCAACGGACGGCATTACAACAGCTTAGCTCAACGACGAAAAAGGTATGTCGCAACTTTTGATCTATAATAAGTTTATTGATCCTATCTGACCTTGTGCCAATGCAACCATCACCTTAGCTATCCCTGCTAAACACATCAATGCTGACCGTAAATCGGTTGATCGTGGAGGCTGAGATAAAAAAGGCACAGCTCTTTAGTGTCTATCACGATAGCGCTTTTAAGGGATATGACAATATAGCGCAGCCTAAAGAAAGCGTTCGCGCGCTCTTAAAGCTTCCAGCGCGTGGCGGTGTGCCGTAGTGTGAACAAATTGAGTTTTGCTGTCATGTTGGTTTTTGTTGTGTGATTCAAAGTTAGCTTATCGAACTTTACATTATTATCCGTGTCATCTTCAGTGTTGCGTGCAATGTGGTGTTCAATTCGCGATCGACGACAAAGTAGCTTGTCACATCCTTTTAGATACAGGAAGTGCTGCAGACGATATTACTACTTCTTAGATGCTGCTGAATCAGATGTGTCCGTAAATTTATAATAAAATGAAAACTATGAAAGTTTACATTAAATATGAGGCAATCCCGACGTGGAATGCAAAGCTTGGATACTATTTGTCCTTTAATTTACAAAGCTCGCAAGTATGTAATTTTTTATGATTCGCTGCTGCGGTCGTAATTACGTCCTTGCTGCTTTATTGTGCTGGGAGAGAATACTTCATTTTCCTGTATCGTGCCGAGGCGACCAAAATGTGCCTTGCGGCTATTAACCCAGCGATTTGTGGCACGCGACGCGAATAGCGGTAATAAGTTGGAGTCAAGCTCTTCTTTTTCGAAGTCATCCCATACACGCGCCGTTTTATAGACGAGAACAAGAAGAATGGAGATGACAAAAACTGTGCCCGTCAAAACCATCAATTTCATCTCATTCACCACGCATCCAAATTCGATTAAATTGCTGAACACGATAACCATTGTTGAAATCAAAGATCTCTGTTAAGAATCTTCAATATAATTTCCTTTTGAGAAAACACCGAGACGTGATACGTGTGTACGACGGTGACAATTAATTTTTAATACTGAGAGCAACTTTGAATATTCGAGCAGATGAAATCCGAAGGAAAATGGCGTAGCCAATTGTCGTGATGTTGAGAGCTGAGATGCTGGAGGGTACGAAGTACGCAGAAAGGACAAATTTGCGTAAACATAGGAAAGCGCTCGACGTTGTCATTTCCTTTACAGTTCGTCAAGACCCTAAACCGTTGCTCGATTGTGTACTTTACAGATGATAATAGTAGTGATACACCAACAACCTGTCAAATCCTGTGCATCATGATCACAGACTACGTAATCTAAAGATTCCAGGGTTCGTAGCTGAAACAACTGATCAGACCATACATAGTGAAATAAGTACTAAGCAAAATTGCATCCAAGCTTTCGTTGCCTAAGGTTAATACCGTTGATTTGTGCCGATATTTTTATTATTGGCTCTCACATATAGCAATTTTACATAATCACTTGCTTAAAACGTCAAGATCGACACTTCGTTATAAAAGTTTTCCGTTGTATTTGTCTGCAACCAAATAAACTTCGTTCTCCAACCGCGAGCAGTTCGCTGTCTGTCAGCTTAACACTAAATTAATATAGCTGGAAGTCTCACTACAGATGTACAACTGCCAGATCAAGGATTCACTTGCCGAATCTGTTTGGTTTGACGTCGGGAAATCTATTACGCAACTCAGTCAATATATTCACTTTCTTGATGGAATTTAATAATACTACCAGCATTGCCCACATTATTTTAATTGATCACAACACAGCGTCTCATATTTGTGAGAATGAAGAGCCGCAACTTTTAACTAGGACATTCAAACTATCCAAATCTATCAAAAAATGTCTAGAGCAGGTGATTTTCGACCAGTAAGTAACTGTATTACATTTTTGCAGCTGGTTGCTTGCTGATGCACGGTGATGGTCGCTTTTTTGCTTGTTTGCTATAAACATGGTAGTATGGACGCAATTTCTCTTTTATTTCACAAGTTTAGATTCTCGAAAATAGCAATTTTGTCAAAAGACAGCAGATTTGTGATTTGCAAGAAGCGGCCTTTGAATTCTTACGATTAGTATCATCATGTATATGTTCCAAACTAGACTGCAACTTGCTGACTGATTTTTTAAAATTAATTATGATGGCTAATCCATATCTAGCACTAGCAGCTGGAGAGGGTTTCAGCTCGACACTGCGTCAAGATGTTGCCGCTCTCATACATGGGAGCTGTGAATTAAGATTTGTATTCAAACCTCTACATCATCTTGATTTCAGCATCTGTCAAGATAAAATCACATCCTCACGTAAAATTTCAGTTCTATTGTTATATTGATGTGTCACTCCATATATAATCAAGCCCTCAGACCTTGCAAATCTTTGCTACCTGCTTGCTTTGCAGACGACTAAGGCTGAGTAAATGGGTCTTGTACACACTTTATTATTACCCAAAAAACAAGGCAATTTCTGCATCGCATTACTCGATAAAATTGGTGTGGCTCACGCAACATCAGGCAAGAGCTTTACATGACGCTGTGTACGAGATTTCTTCCCATTTAAGTCTGCAATTGCATCTCCCGCAAACTTCTCACCCGCTGCCTTTCGAGCGGCCTTACGTTCCTTAGCTTTTTTCTGCTTATTTCGTCTGCTCTGACTCTCAACACTTCCATTTGTGCAACAAGTTAACACAGCGGGTTTTCCCTCTCCTGTGCCAGCATTGACCTTCTTTCCTTTTCGGTTATTCCGAGATCCTTTTTTTGAATCCGTCACTTTTGATAGGATAGTATCACCTGCTTGAGCTTTGACTGCTTGCTCTCGCTCGATGTCCGCCAGAATTCGGCGCTGCTGCTCCACAAATTCGTGCTCTGCCTGCAGCTTTTGTACATCGGCCAATGACACGTGTTCAGGTGTTTGATAGAAACCCCAGCTATTGATTGTCGAATTTGATTGCTGAAAATGGCCGACGGTGCCACCAAGATGCGCCTTTGTCTCACGCTCATGTACTGCTGCGGCCTCTTCCTCCTTTTGAATCTCTTCAAATGTTTTTCGCGAATTTTTGATTTCAGTCTTCCAGTGAGAATTGTCTGTTAGTTGGCTGCTCCAAGCTAAAGCAGCAGATGTAGCCCTCTTGCTGCGGTTTCTCTGAGAATTAGATTTCTTTAAAAAATCATCAAGAGAAAATGCAGTCACTTGTTTGCATTCAGCGCCGTCGGATCGAAAGATGTG
>NW_020190027.1:30442-30544 GCF_900000015.1 Plasmopara halstedii | reverse complement strand
TATCACATTGCTATCAACAGCTATATCAGTTGCAATGCTGATAACCACGCTATCAAAGACTGCTGTAACGAAACCATCTCAATGCAGTCCACCACATTGTTA
>NW_020190027.1:30081-30368 GCF_900000015.1 Plasmopara halstedii | reverse complement strand
GACTGGTAATCATCCTAGCTGCAAATAACAATGTGATATACTGCATTGCGATGGTTTCGCCGCTGATAGCACGGTGATCAGCATTGTGACTTATTCAGCTGTAAACAGCCATGTGATAGTTTACAAGGCAACGTATTCGTTACAGCAGCTGTTGTTTGCAAGGTGGATAAGTGTGGTGATAGTGTGCATTGGCACTGTTAATTATCCTAGCTGCAAATAACAATGTGATGGACTGCATTGCGATGGTTTCGTTACAGCAGCCTTCGATAGCGTGGTTATCAGCACTT
>NW_020190027.1:25930-26208 GCF_900000015.1 Plasmopara halstedii | reverse complement strand
CACTTGTTGGGTAGAATGGAAATTCAGAAGTGAATATATTATGGTCCTTAGTTCACAATCTAGTTGCTACCTCTAAGCCACTCATTTTATATACTAGACTCACTATACTAGCTTCCTGATTTACTGTAGCCTGTCAGTGAGTACCACACAATACACATAAGATACCAAACCGGTATTGTACCAGTTGTACTGGTACAAAACTGGTACACGCGCAGTGGTCGTATTGGACATACTGGCGATCTTCAATACTTCCCCTCAATGCGAACATGCGTGAATGG
>NW_020190027.1:25778-25920 GCF_900000015.1 Plasmopara halstedii | reverse complement strand
CAATATCTGTCGCAATGCTGATCACCACGCTATCAACGGCTGCTGTAATGAAACCTTTTTAATGCAGTCTTCAACATTGCTATGAACAGCTATATCAGTCGCAATGCAGATCACTACGTTATCAACAGCAACTGTAATGAAA
>NW_020190027.1:25232-25768 GCF_900000015.1 Plasmopara halstedii | reverse complement strand
TATCACCACACTATTCCACCTTGCAAACAACAGCTGCTGTAACGAATACGTCGCCTTGAAAACTATCACATCGCTTTTTACAGCTGAATCAGTCACAATGCTGATCACCGCGATATCAGCGGCTGCTGTAATGAAACCATCGCAATGCAGTCTATCACATTGTTATTAGCGGCAAGGATAATTATCAGTGCCAATGCAGACTAGCACACTACTGTAATGAAACCATCGCAATGCAGCCTATCATATTGTTATTTGTAGCTAGGATAATTATCAGTCTCAATACAGATTATCACCACACTATTCCACCTTGCAAAGAACAGCTGCTGTAACGAATACGTCGCCTTGTAAACTATCACATGGCTGTTTACAGCTGAATCAGTCCACGCTATCAATAGCTGCAGTAACGAATCCGTCGCAATGCAGTCTATCACATTGCTCTCAACAGCTATATCAGTTGCCATGCTGATAACCACGCTATCAACGGCTGCTGTAATGAAACCATCGCAATGCAGTCTATCACATTGATATTTGCAGCT
>NW_020190027.1:25043-25191 GCF_900000015.1 Plasmopara halstedii | reverse complement strand
GATTGATTGTCCTCAAAAATTGTCAGCTCTGGCCCTTGTTCGCCTGCTGCAGCCAGAACTTCGCACAGCAGTCAATCCACCCACTTGCCTTCTTGAACAGCTTGACTTAGCGCAATATATTCTGCTTCACTCGTCGACAAAAACACAG
>NW_020190027.1:24032-24183 GCF_900000015.1 Plasmopara halstedii | reverse complement strand
CGGCTGCTGTAATGAAACCTTTGCAATGCAGTCAACAACATTGCTATTAACAGCTATACCAGTCGCAATGCAGATCACTACGTTATCAACAGCTGCTTTAATGAAACCATCGCAATGCAGTCTATCACATTGTTATTTGAAGTTAGGATAT
>NW_020190027.1:23614-23805 GCF_900000015.1 Plasmopara halstedii | reverse complement strand
ACAAGTTGCCTTTGTGTGTTATACACAATCTGCGACGTGATACAGTCTTGACACTCCCCTGAACTTGTTTGCGGTTCACCAACCCCACTCAATTGACGAAGCAATGCAAATTGCGTAGTAGGCAAAGGCTTTGTCAGAAAGTCTGCCAACTGCCGCGGTGACGGTACATGGAGCACTTCCATAGTATGTTC
>NW_020190027.1:22909-23604 GCF_900000015.1 Plasmopara halstedii | reverse complement strand
TTCCACCTTGCAAACAACAGCTGCTGTAACGAATAAGTCGCGTTGTGGACTATTACATTGCTGTTTACAGTTATATCTCTCGCAATGCAGATTGCTACGCTATCAACAGCTGCTGTAACGAATCCGTCGCAATGCAGTCTATCACATTGCTATAAACAGCTGTATCAGTTGCAATGCTGATAATCGCGCAATCAACGGCTGCTGTAATGAAACCATCGCAATGCAGTCTATCACATTGTTATTTGCAGCTAAGTTAATTTCCAGTGCCAATGCATGACTAGCACACTACTGTAGTGAAACCATCGCAATGCAGACTATCATATTGTTATTTGCAGCTAGGATAATTACCAGTCCCAATGCAGACGAGCACACTACTACCAGAAGCTGCAATAACATATCAGTCCCAATGCAGACTATCACAACACTATTCCACCTTGCAAACAACAGCTGCTGTAACGAATAAGTCGCGTTGTGGATTATTACATGGCTTTTTACAGCAATATCTGTCGCAATGATGATCACCACGCTATCAATAGCTGCTGTAACGACTCCGTCGAAATACAGTCTATCACATTGCTATCAACAGCTATATCAGTTGCAATGCTGATAACCATGCTATCAACAGCTGCTGTAGTGAAGCCATCGCAATGCAGTCTATCACATTGTTATTTGCAGCTCGGATAATCACCAGTCCC
>NW_020190027.1:21303-21700 GCF_900000015.1 Plasmopara halstedii | reverse complement strand
CTGTTTACAGTTATATCTGTCGCAATGCAGATCACCACGCTATCAACAGCTGCTGTAAAGAATCCTTCGCAATGCAGTCTATCACAATGCTATCAACAGCTATATCAGTTGCAATGTTGATAACCATGCTATCAACAGCTGTTGTAATGAAACCATCGCAATGCAGTCTATCACATTGTTATTTGCAGCTAGGTTAATTACCTGTGCCAATGCAGACTAGCACACTACTGTAATAAAACCATCGCAATGCAGACTATCATTTTGTTATTTGCAGCTAGGATGATTACCAGTCCCAATGCAGACTAGCCCACTACTACCAAAAGCAGCAATAACATATCAGTCCCAATGCAGACTATCACCACACTATTCCACCTTGCAAACAACAGCTGCTGTAACT
>NW_020190027.1:21111-21293 GCF_900000015.1 Plasmopara halstedii | reverse complement strand
ACTATCACCACACTATTCCACCTTGCAAACAACAGCTGCTGTAACGAATACGTCGCGTGGTGGATTTTTAAATGGCTTTTTACAGCAATATCTGTCGCAATGCTGATCACCACGCTATCAACGGCTGCAGTTATGAAACCTTTGCAATGCAGTCTACAACATTGCTATTAACAGCTAAATCA
>NW_020190027.1:19457-19654 GCF_900000015.1 Plasmopara halstedii | reverse complement strand
ACGTCACCTTGTAAACTATCACATGGCTGTTTACAGCTGAATCAGTCGCAATGCTGATAACTGCGCTATCAGCGGCGTCTGTAATGAAACCATCGCAATGCTGATAACTGCGCTATCAGCGGCTGCTGTAATGAAACCATCGCAATGCAGACTATCATATTGTTATTTGCAGCTAGGATGATTACCAGTCCCAATGT
>NW_020190027.1:19231-19447 GCF_900000015.1 Plasmopara halstedii | reverse complement strand
CTGTCGCAATGCAGTCTATTACATTGCTTTCAACAGCTATATCAGTTGCAATGCTGATCACCACGCCATCAACGGCTGCTGTAATGAAACTTTTGCAATGCAGTCTACGACATTGCTATTAACAGCTATATCAGTCGCAATGCAGATCACTACGTTATCAACAGCTGCTGTAATGAAACCATCGCAATGCAGTCTATCAAATTGTTATTTGCAGCA
>NW_020190027.1:18820-19020 GCF_900000015.1 Plasmopara halstedii | reverse complement strand
ACACTATTCCACCTTGCAAACAACAGCTGCTGTAACGAATACGTCGCGTTGTGGACTAAATCATGGCTCTTTACAGCAATATCAGTCGCAATGCTGATCACCGCGCTATCAGCGGCTGCAGTCATGAAACCATCGCAATGCAGTTTATCACATTGTTATTTGGAGCTAGGATGATTACCAGTCCCAATGCAGACTATCAT
>NW_020190027.1:18679-18810 GCF_900000015.1 Plasmopara halstedii | reverse complement strand
AGTCCCAATGCAGACTAGCACACTACTACCAAAAGCTGCGATAACATATCAGTCCCAAAGCAGACTATCACCACACTATTTCACCTTGCAAACAACAGCTGCTGTAACGAATAAGTCGCGTTGTGGATTAA
>NW_020190027.1:18527-18669 GCF_900000015.1 Plasmopara halstedii | reverse complement strand
ATGATCATCGCGCTATCAGCGGCTGCTGAAATGAAACCATCGCAATGCAGTCTATCACTTTGCTATCAACAGCTATATCAGTTGCAATGATGATTACCACGCTATCAACGGCTGCTGTAATGAAACCATCGCAATGCAGTTC
>NW_020190027.1:17615-17753 GCF_900000015.1 Plasmopara halstedii | reverse complement strand
AGGATGACTTGGTTATCACGCTTCTTGGAAGTTTGAGTGACTCGTTTGCGTTTCTCATAATGGCGTTGGAGTCAAGATCGGACTCGCTATCGTAGGAGCTCGTGACATCGATGCTTCTACATGAAGATATGAAGCGAT
>NW_020190027.1:17294-17536 GCF_900000015.1 Plasmopara halstedii | reverse complement strand
GGAACGAACTTCCATACTTGGAAGTTCAAGATGCAAATGGTGCTGGAGGAGCGAGATCGACGTACAAGCGCAAGTCAAGGAAAGCGCTTGCAATCATTTGTTTGGCACTGGAAGACTCGCAATTGCCTCTAGTGCGGTCAGCAAGTGGAGCGTATGATGCATGGTCGCGCCTTGAAGGTCACTATGAGAAGAAGAGCCTTGCAAGTAAGCTCTTTCTTCGTCGTCGTTTCTTCACAGCTAAG
>NW_020190027.1:13136-13259 GCF_900000015.1 Plasmopara halstedii | reverse complement strand
TGAATGAAGCTAATATGATGAGTTCGTTGGGATGCCATGAGGACACCACTTCGTACCTTTGGCACCTTCGACTTGGTCATATAAGCTATTCTAGTCTCGATACCATTGTCAAGAAGAACTATG
>NW_020190027.1:12025-12127 GCF_900000015.1 Plasmopara halstedii | reverse complement strand
ACTGAATCCACGACAAAAGCAGCTTCAAAATCTTGTGCTGTGGCGGACAATTCATCAAACCCTTCATTCCTGCTGTACTGGGCCGTTCGCTTTACTCTCGGT
>NW_020190027.1:0-162 GCF_900000015.1 Plasmopara halstedii | reverse complement strand
GATAAGCCTTTTCATGCTCGGAATAGCCAACAAATCGACAAAGTTTAGCGCGGGCATCAAGTTTGCTCCGCTTTTCCTTTGTAACCGTCACAAAAGCATGACAGCCAAATACTTTAAGGTTTGCCAATACCGGCTTCCTTCCGGTCCAGACTTGGTATGGTG
>NW_020190026.1:0-576 GCF_900000015.1 Plasmopara halstedii | reverse complement strand
GTCGGAGAAAATTTATCCTTTACCCAACGCTCTGATCGTAGTTTTTGAAGCAATATGGCTGAACCCTGCACTTTGCGGTTTTGCCTACCTGCCTCCAGTATCTTGGATATTGTACTTTCATCGCGAACGATCGCGGTGAGTTGGGCAAGAAGATGAATAGGTTTGTTCTTGTTCAGTTGAGATAATTTTTCAAAAAAAATGACATGCTTGTCGGGCTCAATGTATTGCGTAAAAAATCGCGGTGCCTTTGATTTTGTGGTGATAAACCTTTCGTAAGCTTTCAGAACACCTTCAAAGATGGAGCTTTTACTCTCGTGATCACCATACAGGACTTTGAGGTAATCATACGATTTACCATTGTCAAACCAGTGCTGAAACAACATATCTTGTAATCGTTTAGCATCATGTTCCTCCATGACATAAGTAGCCAGAGTAAAGTCATCGAAGTAAGGATTCAAAAGTTCAATCGGGTCGATTGGGGAATTGGGATTACGAGCTCTATAGGCAGCCCAAAATTCTTCCCATTTATGCAACATCACGAAGCGTTCATTTTCAAAGTCCAATAGCTTTACAACG
>NW_020190025.1:296-574 GCF_900000015.1 Plasmopara halstedii | reverse complement strand
TCGATGTGCTTGGCGCGACCGTGGTTGACAGGGTTCTTCGTCATCTTGATGCATGACTCATTGTCTTCAAAGATCATAAGTCCTGGCCCTTGTTCGTCAGCCGCCGACAGGATCTCACACAGTAGACGATGAACCTACTTGCCTTATTGAATAGCCAGACTTAGCGCGATGTATTCCGCCTCGCTTATAGACAGCGACACACTTGTCTGCTTTTTGCTTCCCCAGATAACAGGTGCGCCCATCAAGATAAACGCGTAGCCCGAAGTCGACTTGCGGTC
>NW_020190025.1:0-286 GCF_900000015.1 Plasmopara halstedii | reverse complement strand
ATGGGTCATAGGCTGAAACTTGGAAGCCGATAGAGCATACAAACTCGTCAAAAGTCTCATCCCAAACGCGTGATGCTTGCTTGAAACCGTAAATAGCTTTCACCAGCTCCAAGCAGTCAAAATTGCCGTCGACTTCAACTCCTTCCGACACGACGCGGTACACAACTTCCTTCATGAAGCCGTACAGAAATGCAGTCACAACATCTAACTGACCAACGGGCCAATTACAGTGCTTGGCTAACGCGATTACCATTCGAAGCGTCACGTACTTGACTACCGGCGAGAA
>NW_020190024.1:0-1667 GCF_900000015.1 Plasmopara halstedii | reverse complement strand
GGTTCTCAAGTTTGTTTTGATTCTTGAGCTTCGGGCTTTCGCGAGCTCTTATCAGCTTCGTCTTCTCACGGAGTTTACATTTCTCAAAGTAAAGGTTGAGCTCCGTTTTGACTTGTTCACGTAGTGACAATTCCAAGGGGGATTCTGGTTCTGGCGGCGTCGGTTTGCGGTTTAAGCCGAGGAGTTCGCTCATGAAGTCATCATCGTCGCTGCTCATTTCTACACTTGAATTGAGGTTTGCGTCGATGACATTGGCACCGGCGAGACGCAGTGCTTCATTGACCAAAAACCTCTCAGCCTCTTCTCTCTCGGTAACGCTGAGGAAGGAACCATGAGCGAATTGAGAGTCCAGCAGACAGCACGAATTCACGTCGTCGGGCAAATTACCGAAGCGCTTGCGAAGGAGAAGCATGAAAAAGCGACGCACCAGATGCATTCGCTTTAGCGTGGCACCATAGTACAGCTCACCGACATGAGCAGCAGAAACCTTCGAGAATATCTTCTTGTTTCCCAAGCGTGTCAGCAGCACTGCCAGGGAAGGCCGTATCAACGGCATGGTGGTATATTTTTCACCTGACAACAAGGGGTCATGCCGTGAAAGCTAACGAGCAGCTTGTCTAAACACTGAATGTGGAACCACATTTCACCCGTTGGTCTTGCGATCTTGACATCACTAAACTCGTCTTTTCCAACCGACGTTTGTATGTACTCCATAAATTCTTGAAGTATCGGGCGAAGAAAGAGAAGCCGCTCAATCATTTGGTGGGTACTGTTCCAACGCGTTGCCACGTCCGCGATAACAGTAAGTGGCAGAGGAACCTTTTGAAGTTCTTTTAGCTTGGCTTTTCCTTTTGCGCTCTTGTTGAAAAAGGTAACAATCTTGCGGAAGCTAGCAACATGCTTTCGTGTTTCACTCATCGCCTTCTTCATTGCGTCCATCAGCCCGACTGCTGCACTTGCACTTAGACACCCATCTAGAAGACCTTCATCCATGCAATCGTCGGTTTCTAGATCCACTGACTCAGCAACAGACTCAACAGAAGAAGTAACTTCCAGCGATATAAGACCCAATTCGTCTTCTAACTCACCAATAGCTTCCAGCTCAGCCTCCGGATCTTCCACCCATTGTTCATCAGTTTCATCGGGCTCTGCTAGATCACCAAAACTCATCTGCTCGTCTGTTTGAGCTGCCTCAACTTCTTCCCGCGATTTTGAGAGAGCTCCAGACACAACAAGGTGCAGAGAGTGAGCCACACAACCGAAATGATCAACTTCCAAGTCATTACATGCCTTTACAATATTTGCGCCATTGTCACGTATAATTTTTGTCAGACGTAAACTATCAAGACCCCACTTTTCCATCAGGCTGCGAATTAAGCTCGCAATTCGCGTACCAGAATGTTTTCCAGGAAAACTGACAACCTCTAGAGTGAAAGACATCAATTTAAAAGCTGTAGTCACAAAATGAATAGTTAGCGCAAGGAAACTTTCAGTTGTACGTGATGTCCAGATATCGGTAGTGAGACTATAGAATAAGGCGCATTCTATAATTTCATCTTTCACCTCCGTTCTTCTCTGCGCGGCATGCGTTTGTAGACGTTCTGTGATCGTGCGGCGAGACGGTAACTCGTAAATACCATTTATGGTCTGGATGAAGGTCGTAAAAA
>NW_020190023.1:2481825-2481951 GCF_900000015.1 Plasmopara halstedii | reverse complement strand
GTATCAGGTGACGTTGAGCTTCCATATTTGAATTGGACGCGATCTCGGGTTCTGGGGAATGAGTCAACTCCTAACTAAAGTCATGAACAGCGCTATTCAATTCAAACACATTGAATAGAAGTGAGA
>NW_020190023.1:2474388-2474484 GCF_900000015.1 Plasmopara halstedii | reverse complement strand
TGCCTACAGTAGACGATGGCGCACAGTTATACACCCTCCTCAACGGTATGACGGGGGAAGAAGATGGTGACGTCCGCCTCGAGGCTATGCCTGCAG
>NW_020190023.1:2473007-2473317 GCF_900000015.1 Plasmopara halstedii | reverse complement strand
GAAGACGTCTTCGCAGCGTCTGCACTGAGACGGCAAGGCGCTGTAGTGCCATGTTGCCCCTCGTAGAGTTTGCCCTGAACAATGCAGTGCATTCATCTACCAGCTACACGACGTTCTACGTGAACGGGCTAGTTCACCCTCGCGTCCCACTGACACCGCCATTCCATGGCTCAGGGCTTGGTGGGAGATGAATAGCCGAACAATTAGCTGATGTCAACCCCCTCACCATCCGCAAAGAAATCGATGACTGTCTGTCTACCAGACTGATTGTCCTACGACACGTTCGCGATGCGATGGCTGAAAACCAAAT
>NW_020190023.1:2472799-2472997 GCF_900000015.1 Plasmopara halstedii | reverse complement strand
TGACCTGTTGTGAAACATCGCACGTTGGTAAACGCTTGAACACATTGACGTCGGTCATTCACCAACGACCCTTTGGGAGAGGGCAAGCTTTAAGGTACTTATGTCTTTACAAGCAGCAAGTGCCTGGACAAGACAATACGGCGTATTAGTATAAACAATGGCGTTATGGGCTATGGAGTGCAGTAAAATTATGTAAAG
>NW_020190023.1:2472613-2472789 GCF_900000015.1 Plasmopara halstedii | reverse complement strand
AGCTGGCAATGCCAAGTTGTTGCACGATTTATACAACAAAAGCGATTTCGCTGGGAAACGGAGCGATTGTCTTGGTGCCATGGGCTTAGTGTCGAGATCATCTGCTATTGGATTGGGCCGTAGAAAATGTGCGATCTCAGGATTAACACTATCTGTTTCGCAGTGTGGCGAACGAA
>NW_020190023.1:2472089-2472465 GCF_900000015.1 Plasmopara halstedii | reverse complement strand
GATCATTGGTGCCTTGTGCAGGGTATGACCATTCTTTGAACGGATTTGGACTATTCTGTGTAGATAAGCCTACTAAGAAATTCAATAGTCTCTGGAAAGTGTTATATTAACCCAAATAATGAACAAACCACATTCAGCTCCACAGTGTCTTCGAGTCTATAAAATCCATGTTTAAGACAGGGCTCCTTTTCTGTTGCATCAACAAATCGCTGGTGATAAAGGCCAGTGTTCTCTAATCTTTTCGCACATTAAAAATGTGATTAACGTCTGTGGTAGATAAAGACCAGATCGAAAAAGTCATGACGTCGTAACTGCATCATATCTGGGGTTCTTTGAGAGCTGCATGGGAGTCTCAATTGCAAATATTTCTTGGTCC
>NW_020190023.1:2471737-2472079 GCF_900000015.1 Plasmopara halstedii | reverse complement strand
CGAGGAAAGTAAAAACTGTAGGAAATCAGTGATATAGCGATATCGGACACAATTATACCGGAAATTGTTTTTATTATTATGGATAGAGGTATGGAAGAATAGAGGCTCAAATATCATGTAGCATTATTATTATTGTCAGAATTCAAAAACAGCATAGTCACCACCTTCTGATCAGAATCGCGTTTATGGACCCAGGCTAGCTCCATTGGCGCGCGCGTCATATATTCTGAGAACGTTACTTGATCGAGTGATAGCGCTTTCAGTCACATCCATAGGACCGGCATTCAAATTTCGAATTTCTTGTTAAATCTCGTCATAAGCCGTGCGAATGTAAGTACATGA
>NW_020190023.1:2471621-2471727 GCF_900000015.1 Plasmopara halstedii | reverse complement strand
TGTCACCCAACCGCGCTTTCAGCGCCTCAGCATACAGCTGACTTCCTTCCATCGTGGATCGTCGAGCATAATTGCCCGACGCCCCTGAATCGGTGAGGATCTTTCA
>NW_020190023.1:2471269-2471611 GCF_900000015.1 Plasmopara halstedii | reverse complement strand
TTGCTCATGAGAGCGAGTGATATTCCGCTGACAGCGGTGAGAACTCCGAGCGGCATGCTCTCGGAGTGGCTGGTGATGCCCCAAGTGCTGTCAAATGCACTAGCAACATTTGATCGTCTTGTGACACAGTTGTTCAGGCCTCACAGGGCTTATGCATCCACATACTTTGACGATATTTTTGTTCATAGTCGTGCGGAGCACGGGAGGACAGATGACGAGAGCCACATCGTTTATTTAAGAGCGGTGCGCGAGTGCATGCGCGCGAACAAAGTGTACGCTAATGTAGACAAGTGCATCTTTGGCACAGACGAGATTCCTTTTTAGGGTGCTTTATTGGGAAGT
>NW_020190023.1:2471046-2471259 GCF_900000015.1 Plasmopara halstedii | reverse complement strand
AGATGCTCTTCGTGAGCTGGACGAGACTTCCCTTAGAGTTCGGCAGTGCCTTGAAGGCGGGCGATTTGGCCGAAGTGGTCATTGTACGACCGAACGAGGAGATGAACTCGTCATCGCTTCTGAATGAAGCTGTCTTGGAGGACCCCAAAAGAGTGTTGAACGCAACAAGTGGATCGTCGATCATAGGGAATCCCTTGGATCCGTACGATCCTT
>NW_020190023.1:2470811-2471036 GCF_900000015.1 Plasmopara halstedii | reverse complement strand
GAGCAAGGATTTTGAAGACTCGGACAAAAAAATTGTCACCAAAACTGCGTGGATAATTCCATCAATATCGTTGAATAACGGCTTCCTATATTTGTAGCACCGATTCAGCAGATACACCACGAAGTGTGGTTCCTCATGATGAGGATATGAAATATCGCATCCTCTAAGAGGCTCACGACACGCCACTCAGTACTCATCTTGGTCGTGAGAAAGCTTACAACTCTA
>NW_020190023.1:2470594-2470801 GCF_900000015.1 Plasmopara halstedii | reverse complement strand
AGACACCTGTCACCTTCAGAACAGTGCGCCCTACGCAAAGGCGCGTCAAGGTTCTTCAGACCATCACCCGAATTCCTACCAGTCTGGTTCGTCGCGGGGAAACGACACCACCCAGTGGTCGCGGGGCGACCTACTGGAGAAGAACTGAGTTCTGTTGAGCCTCAGGGAGGCAGAGGTCAGCAGGGCCCAGCCCCGAAGAGCTCCGTG
>NW_020190023.1:2470057-2470584 GCF_900000015.1 Plasmopara halstedii | reverse complement strand
CTGAGCGCTGCTCGAGTATCGAAGCAGTCGCTGCATGTCATGCGTGATATGGTCGGCCGAGTCTTCGAGGGCGAGGCCTCGGTTATGCACGTGAAGTGGCACGTAAACCACCTAGTACTACTCTCGTTGTAGAACAGTCTCTGCATGCAATTGATGGCGTGTTCGGAAAGAGTTCGAGGCATCTTGGGCACGGCCCTTCAGATGCGCGATGAGTGGCACGTTATTCACCGGACGAAGACTGCGGGGCGAGCAGTTCTTCGTCGGATGTTATAGATAACATCGGAGCTCCAAAGGAGCGGACAGTATGGGTGACACTGGACGACTCAAAGTGCGTGTTCACCCTGGCCTCACCGAGACATAGAGCCTCTGTACAGGGGCGACAGCGACGCCGTATGCTGGCTGCAAAACGCCGGGCGACGACCCTGAATCCAGGGTGTGCCTACAGTAGACGATAGCACACAGTTATACACCCTCCTCAACGGTATGACGGGAGAGGAAGATGGTGACGTCCGCCTCGAGGCTATGCC
>NW_020190023.1:2469864-2470047 GCF_900000015.1 Plasmopara halstedii | reverse complement strand
GTGGTCGGACAGAGTCCGAGGCATTTTGGGCACGGCCCTTCAGATGCGCGTGGAGTGGCACGTTATTCACCGGACGAAGACTGCGGGGCTAGCAGTACTTCGTCGGATGCTGTAGATAACATCGGAGCTCCAATGGAGCGGACAGTATGGGTGACACTGGACGACGCAAAGTGCGTGTTCATA
>NW_020190023.1:2469426-2469854 GCF_900000015.1 Plasmopara halstedii | reverse complement strand
AGTCGAGCGCACTGTACTTCGTACATTCCACCATGTTGTTTGGAAGAACATCCTTACTGGGAACCGGCGTCTGTGCCGAAATGGTGGCAGCGTTAAACTTATTGTAAGCATGAGCGATACGCCACGTGCCGTTCGGCTTCCGAACACAAAACGTGCGTGTCGAATGGAGAGATTTGCTCGCACGTACCATTTCTGAAAAAGGCGTCAATGGCATCGCACTGCTACTTGGGCAGGGGCTAATGACGTGTTACAAATTAGGTCAATCTCATGACGCACACCTCGGTCCGGAGGTAGGACCGAAGGCGGGCTTTGGAGACGACGTCTTGAAATTCCATTACCAAAGGATAGTACGGATCCAAGGGATTCCGTTTGATCGATAATCCACTTGTTGCGTTCAACACTCTCTTGGTGTCCTTCAAGACAGCTTT
>NW_020190023.1:2467976-2468422 GCF_900000015.1 Plasmopara halstedii | reverse complement strand
CATTCGTCGAGTCAGTTGGCTCGTCTAGCTCTCATTACGCGACGCCACTTCAACACAATCCACGGCTTGTCTGAGTTTTGCCAGAAGACCGCGCGTGCTTAAGTAAACATAATATTAGAGAGGGTGCAGCTGTGGCTTGCTTTTTCATTAGATATTTCCACAACTTTTATGTAAAAAGACAACCGAGTGTACCACGATGTACATGTACTTTTGACGCCCTTTTTGCTAGCCGAATCATCTGCGTGAAGTTAAACCACGGTAAGTTTCGAATGTGTCAAATGCGGGCTCGTTCTGCGAAAGCCAATCGGCTGCAGTATTGTCGTTATCGAAGTACATCCACATGAAAGGCAATGGGGTAATATTGATGGAATTCATAAGACTAATTTTTTTGACATTATCATGGTTATTATTTTATGATTGTTTACGTGAATTTCTTGTCTTTATGA
>NW_020190023.1:2467468-2467966 GCF_900000015.1 Plasmopara halstedii | reverse complement strand
GATCATTGGTGCCTTGTACAGGGTATGACCATTCTTTGAACGGATTTGGACTATTCTGGGTAGATAAGCCTACTAAGAAATTCGATAATCTCTGGAAAGTGTTATTTTCACCCAGGTAACGAACAAACCGCATTCAGCTCCACAGTGTCTTCGAGTCTATAAAATCCATGGTTTAGATAGGGCTTCTTTTCTATCAACAAATTGCTGGTGATAAAGGCCAGTGTTCTCTAATCTTTCGCACATTGAAAATGTGATTAACGTCTGTGGTAGATAAAGACCAGATCGAAAAAGTCATGACGTCGTAACTGCATCATATCTGGATTTCTTTGAGAGCTGCATGGGAGTCTCAATTGCAAATATTTCTTGGTCTTGCAAAAACCCGATAATCTTTATCTTTCCTCAGCTCAAAATTTAATAACAGTTGGGATCTAGATCAACGCGACGTCTTTTTTCATTAAGCCTTTAACAAAAGCCATTATCTTCAAGCTCACAATCAGC
>NW_020190023.1:2467375-2467458 GCF_900000015.1 Plasmopara halstedii | reverse complement strand
TTACGGACACAATTAGAGTCGCTGATTGGCTAGAGTAGATCAGGATCTAGTATAGTGATCCTAGCATGTAAAATGATTGGCTC
>NW_020190023.1:2467301-2467365 GCF_900000015.1 Plasmopara halstedii | reverse complement strand
TGGCCTGCCGAAAGATTCGGCGGGCAACACGGGTGTCGTGGTATTCGTCAACCGGTTGTGCAAG
>NW_020190023.1:2466890-2467291 GCF_900000015.1 Plasmopara halstedii | reverse complement strand
TATGGTGGCTTCAGTTTCTCCATTCAGTGGGATATTTCATTAAAGAAAAAGTCTAGCTACAGATTGCCTAGGGTTTACTCTGGGGTACCTAGCCAAAGATCGAAACCCTTTCGTCGTATCTTATGATATCCAGACAAAATCGTGCTACGAAAAAGGAATTTGGGATAGGCATCGGCTGTTTTGCATGTCATGTAAAAAATGTAGGAAATGAGTTGCTATTACTGATTTTAGCGATGTCTGATGCTATTATGGTTTTTGTGATTATAGATAGAGGTATGAAAAATTAGGGTTTCAAAATATCGTGTGGCATTATTATTCTTCTTAAGTCAAAATTTGAATTCAGCATAGTTACCTTCTTCTGATCAGAATCGCGGGGAAGGAGTCATGTCAATATCATCATT
>NW_020190023.1:2466735-2466880 GCF_900000015.1 Plasmopara halstedii | reverse complement strand
AGGCTCGGCGATTGGTCTGCGTAAAGGCAACAGTGAGCTGCAGCAGGTGCTGAATCAGGCGCTGGACTCCATGATCAAAGATGGGACGCTGAGCAAACTGTCGATCAAATGGTTTGGCGAAGATGTCGCGCCGAAAGCGTAACCG
>NW_020190023.1:2466426-2466514 GCF_900000015.1 Plasmopara halstedii | reverse complement strand
TTCTGCGAAAGCCAATCGGCTGCAGTATTGTCGTTATCGAAGTACATCCACATGAAAGACAATGGGTTCATATTGATGGAATTCATAT
>NW_020190023.1:2466058-2466416 GCF_900000015.1 Plasmopara halstedii | reverse complement strand
GGAAGTAGAAGGTCCATGAGCTGAGCTCAAGCAGTGGCCCTGAGCTCTTGCGGTCGAATACACAAAGCTCGCGGGAGCACTAGGGATTAACCCATACGCCGCAGGGCGACAATCCGAAGTAAGTCGACGGCGTGCCATGAGTTTGGCAAATTCAAATCGGAGGTGTCGATCCACACACACGTCTACTTTTTGTGGCTCAACTGAAAGGCATACAGTGAGGGAAGTTTCGGTGCCGTTGTACCCATCGTTCAAATAGCGCTTCGTCATCTGTAGCGCTTTTGCCAGGGGCGAGCACTACAGGTATCCGCCGTATTGCAGGTACACGAGAGCCACCTCGTTGAGTACGCAGCCGAGTGCG
>NW_020190023.1:2465547-2466048 GCF_900000015.1 Plasmopara halstedii | reverse complement strand
CGCTGCGTCGTGACGAGACCGCTCTTACCAGGGTGACCCAACCGAGCGTGCCAAAGCTTCCACCCATTGTCGTCCCCGGCATACTCCACAAGCCTAGCCTCTTCTTGCTCGCAGTTTAGCACGTATGCTTTGCCAACTCTCTTGCCTTTAGCAACAGCACGCCTTGTATTCCAGATGACACAAGAGGAGCCTTGAAATTCAACCTTCAACCCATGTTCCGCCAGTTTCCCAACTGATAATAATCGCCTGTCAAGACCTGGAATATGAAGTACCTCGACCATCTTGATTCACACATTGTCCAATCCAGTAAGCTTGACCGTCCCCTTTCAAGTAGCTTGTAAACTCTTCTTGTCCGCGATAGTAACCTCCAGACCCCCGCTCAAAACCTCATAATCAAAAAGATCACTCTGGTGAGGCGTCATGTGACAAGTAACACCACTGTCAATAAGCCACTCAGCACATCGCTTTTCTCCCACGGCAAACACTGCGTCATCTTCCTCC
>NW_020190023.1:2465114-2465537 GCF_900000015.1 Plasmopara halstedii | reverse complement strand
TCGATCGCTACTCCTTGGGCGATAAGCCCAAGAGCCTTCATGTCGTTAAGCACCCATGTCTCTCGTCATCTCTGCCTCAGGCTTGACCACTTGTACATGCGCTAGCAGACATTTCGTTGCCAGTGTCAAACGCATGGCAAACTCCCAGTGGAAATAGTTTCCAATACCTAGGAAGATTTCACTTCTCTTGGTCGACATCTTTGGGGCAGGGTGAAGGAGTCTTGTGCGTTCCTACTGTTGCGGCTGTTAACTGTTGAGACTAGTGGCAGTAGAACGCAAAATGTGAAGTGAATATATTATAGATCCTTAGTTTGCAAAAACGCTTGCTACCTCTAAGCCAATCATTTTATATACAAGGCTCACTATACTAGATCCTGATTTACCCTAGCTAATCAGCGACTCCAATTGTGTCCGTAATCACTC
>NW_020190023.1:2464992-2465104 GCF_900000015.1 Plasmopara halstedii | reverse complement strand
CATGGTGTGGCAATATATATGCGTGATTTGTGTGGCGGCTGTCTCGCACAATCGAATCTAGGTCATGCGCGCTAACCCCTTCGTACGGGACAATCCGGAGACGCTTTTTAGT
>NW_020190023.1:2463552-2464982 GCF_900000015.1 Plasmopara halstedii | reverse complement strand
CCTGTATCATGGACTTCGCTACGCAGTGTCACACGGATGCTCGCCGCTCTACGTGATCGGAGACAGCTCAATGATCATCGGACAGGTGCGAGAACGTCGGCCTCTACAAAAGCACACCCTCTGGCGTAGTTATGCTCAATGTCAGCTCGAGATTCGCAAGCTGCAGGTCGTCGGCCGGTGCCACCACCCAAGGGCATACAACAAAATGGCAGATCGCGCAGCAAACATCACAATGGATTCATGTCGATCCAACAATGCGGAGCAAGTACCTCTCACCCAAACTGGGAGGTCATTGCGGAACACCTCAACCAAGACCTACAATACTGGCTCCAAGAGTTCGGTTGCAGGTCTAAGTTGTCTGGGATGGAGCACCGTTCTAGAGAAGCTAGAACTCGGGCATTCTTCGGAACCCAGCCGGCGAGCCAACTTTGGCGGCTGAACGCCGGCTCCCTCCTAGTCGAAACGCGTAATAACGTAGTGTAGCTAGGAGAAAGGGTATCGTCGTTCATCTACATGTAACACAAAATACCTGACCTTCATCATCATCATCAAATATCGTGACTTTTGATAAGACATCAGCACAAAAAATTAATATTTAACGCTAAAAAGGTCTCTTGCAGACTGCTTTCAGAAAACAAAATGAGGCACTGACCCCATTTTTAAGACCCGATATGCCACACGTAAGCTCATAGATCGAACGAATCAACAGCACATACAGCAAATCTTACCGAATCAATGTGGACAATACCGCAACTCCATGAGATCATCTATATTAGACTTTTAGGTTAAAGTTTTTTTCCTCCACGAACTGATATTACACCTTCCCCAAGATTAGCTACTGGCAAAACTAGCACATACAATCACTTCTGCGGCGTCAAACATTCTAGCTGAACCTCTTTCGCTTTAGACTGATTGGAGCAATCGATACCCCTTTCATTGTGTCTCAGTACCAACTATGACTGGTCTTAGAATCCAGCGCCAACTCCAGCTCCACCATAGCCATGATCCGGACCACGCAATCCAGCCCAAGCTCTACCATAGCCATAACCCGGACCGCGCAATTCAGCCCCATCTCCACCATAGCCGTTTCCTTGTCCATATATCCCAGCACCGACTCTAACTCCAACTCTAACTCCATGGCCATAGCAATAGCCATAGCCCGTTGAAGCGCCGATATAGCCGAATGTCTGAGCAGCCTCTTTTTCAGCAGATACACCAGTCAATAGAGCAACAACGGCGAGACACAGAGAAGTGATATTGCTACTTTCATAGTTGTTGATTGTTTTTTCGTGGACAGCCTTTGAACTGTAGGTGTGGTCTTGAAAGAGGAAATTCAAGAGTGAGCTTTCAAGATGTACGGGGTGCCAGATTACCAAACTGAAGAAATTAACAATCAATGTTCGCTTTTTGATTACCATATGCATAATTTG
>NW_020190023.1:2463122-2463542 GCF_900000015.1 Plasmopara halstedii | reverse complement strand
CGTGCTCATCGAGCCTAGGATGTACATCCCTCGGTGCCGCGGACGCACTGTCCGACATCGTACCGCGTGCGGGAGATGAAGTTAGGCTCTACCCGTGCTCGCTGTCAGAACCAGCGAGACTTGGTGAATTTCGTGTCGTGGACACAGGGCTCATTGAGCAAGGAAGTTGTTAGAGTCCACCAAATTGAGTTGCAGTGTCTAACGGACACGCGAGCCTCGTTGAGGCAATAATCGATTGGAACTGTTAATATTCTCAATCTTAATGGGGGAGGGTGTAACGGGGTTACACGTACCCTGTTAATAGGGGAGTATGTCACACGAGATGTGCATGGTGTGACCACACCCGAACGAGAATACGGTACGGGGCTAGGTAGCTAGTAGTTATGCATTTATTTAGATTTTACTATATATATTCAGTTA
>NW_020190023.1:2463009-2463112 GCF_900000015.1 Plasmopara halstedii | reverse complement strand
GGCGATCAAGTGGATCGGCGAGCAAGGTGGTGGCGTGCCGAGTCGCGCGGCGCCTCACATTCGCAAGAAAGGGTGGAAAGTTGATGCTGCCACATTTCAAAAA
>NW_020190023.1:2462927-2462999 GCF_900000015.1 Plasmopara halstedii | reverse complement strand
GGTTACACGTACTCTGGTAACAGGGGTGTGTGTCACACGAGATGGGCATGGTGTGACTACACCCAAATAAGG
>NW_020190023.1:2462103-2462917 GCF_900000015.1 Plasmopara halstedii | reverse complement strand
TTTAGGAAAATCTAAACATTTAAAATTAGGCGGCTTTGTCGCAGATAAAAATAAATAAAAAATATGTAGACGGAAGAGCTAATTAGCCTTGGGTTAGGCAATAATTACTCTTGGAGTATGCGGATTGCGATTCGCTAGCTCGTACTTGTTCTAGGTATAGAACGAAAGGTCGGTGACCTAGTTCACGCTTCCTCAAGCGCTAAGCTACGGTAGTGCCGCTGCATAGTCTGTGTTATACTTGGGTTTATCAGACCGGACTAAAATCCCGCACTGACGAGCCGACAGATGCCAAGCGCTATGGTGAAATCGAGCAACGGAAAAAATCATCCCTTGTAGTTAAGTTAATCATGCTAATAGGACAGCCATATAGTCCTAATCAGTTGCGGACCACTCTAGCCACGCCGTATGATTGCGCAGCTCAGAGAGCGCATCCAAAAATGGCTCACGTCTGATTTGGCCACACATCGAAACTGTCAAAAAGGGTCGACGTGTCGTCATAACGGCAGAATCCAGCCACAGGGGAATCTCCTCCACAAGCATTGCTTGATGAAAAAGGGTGACCCACTTTCATATAGAACGAATTAATGGCCGGCGGGTTCACCAGAAATATAACCAGTGATCTAACGGATTTTTACGAACAGAAGACCTTCTACTATTACAAGCCCCCATCGAATTTTCGACAATGTTCTAGAAATAAAAAACCGCTTCGATTAAAAGATCTCTTCAAATAAAAGGCCGCTGTAAACACATAAGCATTGGGCCGTCGTTTTGAAATCGACCATGCGTCAAGCAATTGAGCTCGGAAAAAAGCAGA
>NW_020190023.1:2461827-2462093 GCF_900000015.1 Plasmopara halstedii | reverse complement strand
GCTTTACGGATCGCTGGATGAAGATGGATCTGCTTTTGTGGCGTCTGATGCTTGGATTATTAATTTTTTGAAGCGCAATAATCTCTTACTGCGCAAAAGAACAAATTTAACAGTTTTGTCGGACGATGTGCTTGTGGGGGCGTGCCGTCAGCTACATGAAGTATCTCATAAGTAATCTCCCGCGTTTCGAGCTTGAGAGAACAATTTTTTGAGGATCTACGAGATACAACCGTCGACATCACCGGAGCACGCCATGTTGTACTCCA
>NW_020190023.1:2458385-2459264 GCF_900000015.1 Plasmopara halstedii | reverse complement strand
CTAGCCACATACCGTATTCTTGTTTGGGTGCAGTCACACCATGCCCATTTCGTGTGACGCACACACCTGTTACCAGGGTACGTGTGACCCCGTTACACACTCCCCCATTAAAATTGAGAGCATTTACAGTTCCAAACAATTTTTAAAAAAATAACTAAAAATCTACAAAACACCAATCGATTATTACCTCAACGAGGCTCGCGTGTCCGCTCGACACTGCAACTTGGTCCGTTAGATCAAAACGACTTCCTTGCTCAATGAGCCCTGTGTAAATGACATTGAAGTCATCAAGTTTCGCTGTTCTGACAGCGAACACGGGAAGAGCCCAACTTCGTCTCCTGCACGCGGTGCAATGTCGGACAGTGCGACCGCGGCATCAAGGGTTGTACATCCTAGGCTCGATGTGCACGAGCGTCGCGCTCCGCGCACGCTATTAGTGACGAGTGACCTCGTTGAGAATGTCGAGGTGGTCGACTACGAGTCTGACACTCCTTTTGCTGCATGGAATTACGAGGAAGGCGAGCTGTATCAGCGGCGTGATATGAGCCCTGCTCGCGCATTGCGGACCCTATGTCCGTTTCCTGACTTCTCGTCACCTGAAGGACGTGGTGTAATCACCAATGACCTCGACGGGGCACAGAGGCGGCTCTGCTGCGCGCGCATCCACGGCCGGTCATTGACCCTCGTGTGGAATATGGCTTCCGCTCGGCGGATCCCGCTGTGGAAGCGAAGGACGTGGTAACTCGATCATTGTGCCTCCAAACTATCGGCCCCTCGGCCGTTACGGAAGATGAGCTTGCCAAACAAATTGCTCTTCGAGCTTGTTTCTTGGTTCCTCAATAATTTCCGTTGGAAGCTTATCCCACTCGTCTGCGTACT
>NW_020190023.1:2450957-2451077 GCF_900000015.1 Plasmopara halstedii | reverse complement strand
GCGTGCACGCTTCCCCCAGTAGGCAAGTCGGGTACACACCTTAGACTCCAGAGAAGCGAACACCAACTCGGAACGGACTTCAGGACCAATAGGGACGCCGAGGTAAACCACTGACTCGGT
>NW_020190023.1:2450656-2450947 GCF_900000015.1 Plasmopara halstedii | reverse complement strand
GTGTAGGCAGGTTTTTAGAATCTAATAAAACCAGGTCCCCGACCTTAAAGCTTTCCACACTGACTCTTCCTTTTTCATCTGCATATTCTTTCTGCAGGTCTTGGCTTTTAGCCAACGCATCGCGAACGTGTCGTAGGACACTCAGTCTGGAAGACAAGAAGTTATCGAATTCTTTATGGATGATCAGGGGGCTGACATCAGCTAGCCGTTTGGCTTCCCCCCCCACCAAGCCCTGAGCTATCGGTTGGCGGCGTCAGCGGGACGCGAGGGTGGATCAGCCCGTTCACATAG
>NW_020190023.1:2443365-2443960 GCF_900000015.1 Plasmopara halstedii | reverse complement strand
ACAATGGTAGATAGTGTGGACTGGGAAAGCTCGTCGCAATGATGGGAAATTGGGTGATTCCGCTAATTGAACGTCGTGTTACCAAGCAGCCTTCTCACGTCTCGCTTGGATAGTTCACGAAACTTGTGAACAATCCAGTCGGAAACGAAGCCTACAGGTGGAGCCAAATCTCCAATTTGGACAGGGCCGTGTAGAACTCCCTGTGTGCCCACAATTGAACGTACTAAAGCAGTCAAATCTCGATAAAGACACAGTAGATGAGGGATACAGCCCCGAAGCTCCATAGCTGGCAGACCATGTATAAATCGATCTACAAACTCGGTAGCAGCTGGCCACGATCCACAGAAGAAATCCCTCAGACATCGGCAATCGGTGCAAGCTGCGAACACAAGACGAAAGTCTCTGCTTCGACCGGCCTCTCGCATAAGTGAGCACGACTTGCCCTCTTGAAGTTGCAAATGCAACAACGGGTGCAAATTGTGCCAAACGTTGGCGCGAAGAAGTGCAGTTTGCAGGGCGACGGGCCACTTGGGGAATTGGATGGAAGCTTGTGCAGGGTCGACCAGACAAACCACGAAAACTGCCACCACGGAAA
>NW_020190023.1:2442610-2443355 GCF_900000015.1 Plasmopara halstedii | reverse complement strand
ATCTGCTAACTCGTACTTGTTCTAAGTATAGAACGAAAGGTCGGTGACCTAAATTACGTTTCCTCTAAGTGCAACGCTACGGCAGCCCCGCTGCACTTGGTAGAACTTGTAGTCGATCTACACCTGAGTCGTTAAGACTGATCCTCTGTGAGGATGGAGCAATTCTCCTCTTTGCCCCAGGGCATGCAGAACGAGCTTAACAAGCTGATGTCTTTACTTGGCCCTGAGGGCGTGCAACACTATGCTGTACAAGAACCCGAGGCAATCGATGCACGTCTAGAGGCGTCTTCAAATTACGAAAACGCGCTGATAGAGCACCTGCACTAGAAGATGTCTGCTTCATTTGCGTCTATGACGCCACCGCCAGTACCGGATGACTTATTCCGCCCTAAGCCGCTCATGGTGAGCGTTAAGGTCTTTAAGGGGGAAGGATGGAGAGAATCTCCTGCTCTGGATGTGAGAGGTCGAGATGGACATCGCATCCGCCATGCTCCAGACCGAGCAACAGCGCTTGGCGCAAGCCATCTCAAAGCTCGGTGGTCGAGCGCGGGAATGGGCACAGACGTGCGGCACTTCGGTCGAAGTTGCGTTTCCCTCCTGGGCGGAGCTGGGGAAACTGCCGCTCTCACGAGTGTTCTTGCCGCCAAATTAGGCATATCGCGTGCGATCGCGTTTCCTTGCCACCCGACAAGGCAACAGAAATTGATGGATTTTGTTTAAGAGATGCGCTCTTTCATTGTCGGGG
>NW_020190023.1:2441794-2442600 GCF_900000015.1 Plasmopara halstedii | reverse complement strand
CGTCACAAGACGATTAAATGTTGCTGGTGCATTTGACAGCCCTTGGGGCATCACCAGCTACTCCCAGAGCATCCCTCTCGAGTGCTCACTGCTATTAGTGTAATATTCCTCGCTCTCATGAGCAATTGGTAATACCCATCGACCAAATCGAGTTCACTGTACGTACACCCCACCAAATTGTTCCGAAGAACATCCTTTCTAGAAATTGGCGTTTGTGCCGAATGGTGGCAGCGTTGAGCTTATTGTAAGCGTGAGCGATTCGCCACTTGCCGTTCGGCTTCCGAACACAAAACGTGGGTGTTGAATGGAGAAATTTGCTCTCAAGTACCATCAATGCGTCGTGCTTCGCACGGATAAAGCGTCAAAGACGTCGCACTGCTCCTTGGGCAGGGGCCATTGGCGTGTTACGCGGTATTTGGCTCCCGGAACTAGGTCGATCTCATGACGCACACCTCGGCCGGAGATAGGACCGAAGGCGGGTCTTTGGAGACGACGACTTGAAGTTTCTTTACCAAAGGATAGTACGGATCCAAGGAATTTCGTAGGATCGACGATCCACTCCGTTCGTTCAGCACTCTCTTTGTGTCCTCCCAGACAGCTTCATCCAGAAGCGATGACTAGTTTATTTCCTTATCCGGTCGTACAATGACCACTTCGGCCAAATCGCCTGCATTTAAGGCACTGCCGAACTCTTCAAGGGACATATCGTCCAGCCCAACAAGAGCATCTACTGCAGGCATAGCCTCGAGGCGGACGTCGCCATCTTCCTTTCCCGTCATACTGTTGACGAGGGTGAATAACTGTGT
>NW_020190023.1:2440634-2441381 GCF_900000015.1 Plasmopara halstedii | reverse complement strand
AGCGCCCAAGGTCTTTGACCTCCAATCAATCCATGGCTCATGGTGTTCCAACCATGCCGTTTCTAGGATGAGGTCATACCTTGCATCCAAGTCTATGACTGGACAGCGTTCCACGCTATCAAAGTCAAGGAAATTGACTCCGAGGTCCACAGGGGCCTTCGGGACCGTGACACGTGTACCCGTCGCTAGGCAATCAGTGACGATGTTACCCAACCGCGCTTTTAGCTCCTCAGCATACAGCCGACTTCCTTCCATCGTGGAGCGTCGAGCATAATTGCCCGACGCCCCGGAATCGATGAGGATCTTTCATTGCTTCTCAAAGCCCTTTACGATCGCCTCTACGACCAGCAAGCCCGGCTAGCATACACGTTCCGTGTTCACAGGGCTAGGCCCTGTTGACCTATGCCTCCCTGAGGCTCGAGAGAACTCAGTTTTCCCCAGTAGGTCGCCCCGCGCATACTGAATGGTTTCGTTTCCCCGCGACGAACCAGACTGGTAGGCCTTGAGGCGATGGTTCGAAGAACCTTGACGCGCCTTGCGCAGGGGGCAACCGTTCCAAAGGTGACGGGTGTCTCCACAGACAAAACACCGTCGAATGTGTGTATGCTGCCCGGCAGCTCGAAGCTCTGCTCCCTTGTTTGATCCATAGGCATAGGCCCACTCGATGAGCTGTTGGAGTGTGCATTCCAACCAAGTCGTGCCGACTTGAAATTGAATTCGGCATTCAATGCCACATTCATCGCCTCT
>NW_020190023.1:2435889-2435991 GCF_900000015.1 Plasmopara halstedii | reverse complement strand
TGTCGACGTCTGCCAACATACCTGTCAAATTGGAGGCAGCGGCGAATGTGCCAATCTTGAGTTCACGGCTCTGGTATTTTCGAAGTTGACACTCTAGCACAC
>NW_020190023.1:2431910-2432098 GCF_900000015.1 Plasmopara halstedii | reverse complement strand
AGCCATAACCCGGACCGCGCAATCCAGCCCTAGCTCTACCATAGCCGTTACCTTGACCGTACATCCCAGCACCGACTCCACCATAGTGGTTACCTCGACCATAAATCCCAGCTCCAACTCCAACTCCAACTCCATGGCCATAGCCATAGCCATAGCCCATTGGAGCGCCGATGTAGCCGAATGTCTGT
>NW_020190023.1:2431296-2431370 GCF_900000015.1 Plasmopara halstedii | reverse complement strand
CGGACGGATCAAGCTATTTCAAGATGTAAAGTTCGGAATTATCGAAGAGGAAATCGAGTTTGATATTCAACCAT
>NW_020190023.1:2431007-2431135 GCF_900000015.1 Plasmopara halstedii | reverse complement strand
ATTGTTTTTTTGTAGACAGCCTTTGAACTGTGGATGTGGTCTCGAAAGAGGGAATTCAAGAATGAGCTTTCAAAATGAACGTTGTTGGATCGGCGACTGTGACCTCGGGGTAGCTTGCACACCGGTAT
>NW_020190023.1:2430890-2430997 GCF_900000015.1 Plasmopara halstedii | reverse complement strand
GGCAGACCATGTATAAATCGATCCACAAACTCGGTAGCAGTTGGCCACGATCCACAAAGGAAATCCCTCAGACATCGGCAACCGGTGCAAGCTGCGAACACAAGACG
>NW_020190023.1:2430791-2430880 GCF_900000015.1 Plasmopara halstedii | reverse complement strand
AGCACAGAGTAGCGAACTAAGGACCTAAATATATTCACTTCGGTTTTTGCCATCTTATAAACAGGTTAACAGCCGCAAACAACAGATTA
>NW_020190023.1:2430011-2430368 GCF_900000015.1 Plasmopara halstedii | reverse complement strand
GTCGAGCGCGAGAATGGGCACTGACGTGCGGCACTTCGGTCGAAGCTGCATTTCCCTCATGAGCGGAGCTAAAACTGCATTTCTCACGAGAGTTCTCGCCGCCTAATCAGGCGTATCGCGTGCAATCGCGTTTCTTTGGCGCCCGACAGGGCAACAAGGAATTGGTGGACTTTGTCCAAGAGTTGCGAACTCTCATTGCTGGGATGGCAGCGGATCCCTTCCCGGAGGCGGTCACAGTGACCGCGTTTATGGAAGGTCTCCGCACTGGCGTGGTCAGAATGGAAGTCTTCCGTGTGCATCAGTCCTCATTTAAAGAGGCGTTGAATGTGGCATTGAATGCCGAGTATAATTTTGATT
>NW_020190023.1:2420333-2430001 GCF_900000015.1 Plasmopara halstedii | reverse complement strand
AAAACAGCTGGTAGGTTAGCAGTGGACAGCAGGAAATTTAACCAATACAATCACTTTCTATTTTGCACCGTTAAGATCAAGCGCAGTTATTATTCTTTCTAGCTACCATTATAAACTTCTATGTGCTTTTCTGCTGATTTAAAATTAGATCTGATATTTCAAGTCGTCTGTACTACTTCAGCCATTGTCAATGACACTTTACTGACGCGATTGGACAAGAATTCGTCAGTGTGGTTTACTTCTTTCTTTAAACGAGAGAGACAAGGTACCCAGTCCATGATTAAGAGCTATTTACGATCTACCCTTGCCACGTTCAATGTAAACCTGGTGGGCCGAAGTCATTTGTGATATATACGGATCATGCTTCATTACACGACGTAGTCGACGCATCTTTCTAAATAGAACAATACGAAATTTCGTTTTTCGGTTTTTGTTTGAAGTAAGTTACATGCCTGGTCGACTCTATATCGAGACAAACGTGCCTCCGCGTCATCTGAATTATCTGATTTGTCACTACACAAAGATGACGTCAGCATCGCTAATCTCACCCAAACGAAGCATGCATCAGACATCATTACTGAATTGTATCGTGGTGCAAGGCTATTTAAGCTCAGATATCTTTTGCAAGCGCATTCACACACAATGTGCGAATTGTACCACAATACGGGACTCCAATATATTTATGAGTACAGGTTACTCTTTTAGAACGACATCTAGGCAGCAGCAAGACGTATGCTCATTGAGCGCTATGCATAGATGACACAAGATGTACTGAAAATCAACTTGTGTGGATAGTTATAAAGCGTCAATGCATGCTTCGGCACCTTAAGCAAGTCTATTGGTCTCAACAGAGTCATCGGCATGAATTTAGTTTCAGCGTTTCAGAGGCGCTTATAGAAATACTGGTATTGTGGCCTTTGTAGATTACTGGGCAGAATAGTTCACCTCGCTGCAGCCAGCGGCCCGCTTACCCATGCGTGAAAATTCGATCAAGCTTTTTACAGACAACGTTCTTCGAATTTACAAAATACTGGTGCTGATAAGGACAACGGCAGACCGCAAAGGGAAGGTCATTTTGAGACAAAGGCTGCTAGCCTCACGTCACACATAACGTATAGATTCATTGCTAAACCTGATAATCAGATAGACTAGCATTCACTGTATTCACATTATATGTTGTTTTCAAAAGAAGGTCTAATAAGTATTCAGTGCAATAAGATTAAAGTACACTATGCAATAAGGGATCTGTGTACTATAGGGTTTGTGTATGTAACGCACCAAGATTTGGGTTGTTTGCTACACTCGGAAGCTAAAAATCGATAGCCTTAAATGTGATTGATCACTCAGTATGCTTTCTTTGTCAAGAGTGGCAAAGATTTAGAATTAATCCTGTTTAATGTTGTATCAAGTATAAACGTTGAAGATAATTAGTTATGGAACAATCTCTATTGCTTGATGTGAGGCTAACAGCACATATATTTTCCACAACGAAATCCCATCATCTTCATAGGAGCAGAATTTTGTGCCTCTGAATTTCATTTGATTGTTGTAGGTGAAACAATAGTATAGAACGTACGTTTTTGCACATATGTGAGCTAGACTTGGTTTCACTTTTTTGGTATTGCACAATAGTGATTTCTCTGTGAGGGACCACTGCGCTTGGAGTTTGACTCCACTCCTCACAATTCACAGTTTTTGTTGCCGTAAAATATTTGAAACTAAATTCCTCTCCCGTACACATCATCACATAGCTAAGTGAACCTACAAGAAAGGCTCCTTCCTTGACACGAAAACATTAAGCTTTTCGGCATAGCTTCGCTGGATCCTGACTTGAGAATCCTTCCAAGTTGGAGACTTGCTATCGAGCGGTCCCGAGGATCAACTGGTTGCTTCATTCCGCTGCTCTTCTGCACGAGCACGACTTTCATACACAGCGGGTAGTGTTTGATACTCCAACGCACAGCTTGCGACAACGTTTAGTTTGTCACCCGTGAGCTGCACCTAACTCGGTTTGCATTGCTTTTCTCGAATCGATACTCGCTCTTTTCTCCAAGCTCTGACAAACTTTGATTTAAGTATTTACCACCAGAATGCGCACATTTATAGCGTCCAATGCGCAAACCGATAACCTCATGAAGTGCCGTAGCCGCGCAGTGGCGGATATCCCAGACGCATTTACCAGATGCTGGAGCAGCCTACTTTCATCGATTAGATATGCGCTGATTAATGCCGAACACTACTTTTCCCAGCCTAGAATATTCTCAACATGTAAATTAAATCATGTTCGTATCCATTTAACATCTCGACGGATTTGTTTTGGTCTTGTTAGGATCTGGTTAGCCAGCTGATGTCAGCCTAGATTCCTTTTATAAGTAGAATCCGGATGTTATTTCGAAGCGTTTGAGCCTCATGCGTTAAGTGTACGACTTCTTAGATGAAACCTTGAATATGCTTAAGCAGCACTGAGAAAGCAGCGCCAAAAGAGTTTTTTTACAGACATTTTTTTCTATCAAACGGTATGATCTGCCTAGAAAGTAGTGTCTACAGTCATCAAGACAGTTCTAATGCCCGTTTAAATTGGGGTGGTTTATACTCTTAACCGTTCTGTGGGGATGAGAAACATCCAACTTATTCAAACATTATTGCAATCTTTTGAGCCACCCGATACGGACTTTACTACCATAGACAAAGAACCCTCACGCAAGACAGTAACTGTTTTACCGTCTGCTATAGGTATACATTTGAATCTAAACCGCTGATTATGTCCAAATTCTTTGTGTGATCTCGCCAGTGTCTATAATACAAATCATGATCGCATCGAGCGCACATTGGGCCTCGCGAAGAGATTTGACACGCCGCCATAATCTCAAATCCCATAGGATCTAGTCACGTGAGATTTACTAGGCCGACTCTACTCACTGAACAAGATGAGTTGAACATCCTAGTAAAAGGATTCTAAGTCTGCACGTCCTACACGGGCATTTTTATTGCCTAGTATACAGAATAGATATTCTTACAACGTTAGCTTTCGAGATTTGAGATTCTACGCCTACAAGATCAGCCTGCGGTCGGTGTCTCTTGCTACCGCTACCTAATTTCTACTAAAGCATACGAGTGACGGTTGAAAAGACCGTCCGTAGCAGACCCGTTATAGGAATTGACGTCGGTGCCTGAATGATGGGTAAACTTCAAATATTTAATTATCCATGTTCTGCTACTTGCCGTTAGTTAGAAAATTGGCGCCAAGTGGAATTTTCTCATCAATTTGCTTTAGTGCGTTGCTCAAAATAGCCTATAACGTCAAATTGGCAATTGGTTGGAGCCATATTGTAGTGTGACAAAATACTTGGTCCGTGGATCCAGGCCAATTTCAGTATGTACTTCTTGATACAAGGGCAAGGTAGGTATGTCGTGACCACACCGTGATATTACTTAGTCAACGGGTTAGAGCACTCCGCTGGATCCTTAAGAAAGTTGTTCCACTCCTCGCGCTAAGCCACCGTGATAATTCTCAATGATGAACACATCTAAGACAGATAATAGGCACAGTTCGCCTCGGTACTAATCGTGGTCATTTCGTTGTCTTGCAGTTTTTAAAGATAATTCTTCAAGATCAACAAGAGCTGCCGCCAAATGTAGTGAGGGAGGAATAACGCCCAATCAGACTTCCTCTGTGAATACATTCAAGATCCAGAACCCTATTTCGCCACAAACCCTGGGGCTCAAACTGCTCCGCGCGGTGGGCGCAACACATTGTAACATTGACTCAGTAGTATCGTTATATCGAGACAAAGGGAATATCGCTTAATACCTCATGCCTGAGATTTTCACTGGTGACTTACGGTCGGCCATCTTTGCCGGATCTTGTTCAGGAGATGGCGACACGAGCCGCTTTGAATCATCTCAACGTATCACATGCCGGAAACCACGACACACGGTCGCTCTTATATGTTCAACGCCTATGAAGATGGCGACATACTACCGCTAAATCTTGCCCATGGTTAGGATGCCGTATGACTTCGTACTATAGGCTACTATCACTTTTTGTGACCAATTTTAGTTGCCTTCCGAGCGTAGCTCAAGCCACCAAGCAATGTCATAGCAAATTAATTTGAGCAACCCTTGCCCCGCACAGATGCTATTGCAAAATCAAACGATTTTCGCTTTCTAACAGCCTTGGATTGATGAATCGCCAATAACGAAAGTTTGCATATCGTTCCAGGCGCGCCATATCTATCATATGATCGCATCCCAGATTGACAACTAGAGCACGATAGCATCCACGCCACTCAAACCCTCAATTTTTATAGGAAAGTCAAAAACAATTTTGGCAGTGCTCGATATACAACGCACGGATATCATATCCGTATTCGGCATCTTGGAACCTTTACTGTTCTCTACAATCATCCATCGTACATAATTGATCAATCCGTCAAGACTTTCCGCAGTATTATAAAGTTTTGGGACGGCAATTTTTATAGGTAGAATTTCCGAGCTGTGATTTGTGTATCTTTTAAACATTTTTTTGTCCATAGATCTCGCCTGCAAGATGTACAATTAATTCCGAATGTGTCCCAGGTTACCAAGATACATCTACTAAGACTTGGCTTTTTACCGCAAAGGGTCTATCAAAAATGTGTGGGAGCGACCAGACGAGATGAATATAAGCAGGGCAACATAAGTTTGATATTGCCGCAGATGTAGCATCTGCGAGTACTGGGAAGGTGCTCGGCAGCGAAGTGGTCACGATCTATTGGTTAGATTTCAAGGGGTTCATAACACCTGCAGCACTCGTAGACCACCCGTCATGCCTGAACCGGCCCCTGATTACCGAAATTGTGCTGCGCATTTGATGAGACGCGCTCCGCTTCCGTTAAACGTAGATAATCGTCCGGCGACTTTCCATAAAGATAATAAATATGATTGCTTACGAGCGAGGACCCTTCGCCATCGCGAAAAAAACAGCCCTTGATTCACGACACAGTTCGCTGGGTCTCGCCCCTCGAAACGGGTGGACAGTTTTATATTTGGTTTGACGAGATAATCGTGGTATGGTACACCTGCGACATTTGTCACTTCAGCACCTACCAGGTGTAGGATATCTCTACCGCTGAAATTCTGCTCGTGTGGCCTCCTTGCTAGGATGTGCTGGACCAAATTGCTGATGCTCTGTCTAAAGCGTGACCGAAGTGATTTCATTTCAACTTTCAAGATGCTTGACCCCTTAACATTAGCGGTCTCACGGTTGGTACCATCTCCGCAATTATTCACACGTAGATGACGCGTTCCTATAGGTCTAGCTCATTTAGCGATGAGCACCTCCATGCGATGCGATTCCTGTTGCCGGCCCTTGAATTTGTCCCGGGGACATACATCGCAGGGCGTATAGTCGATGGTATCGTATTAACTCCATTTGCACTGTGCACCTTGCACAGAGAAAGCACGGGTCTGCTCTTAAAGTAGGAGTTCGTAGGGACTACATATAGTTGAAACAAGTCATAAATTCTCTGCTTTAAATTAATCTCAAGAGTGACATTTATATAAAACAAAGTTAGTTTTAAGTAATAGAAACGGACACTTTTACGCCATTAGGAGATATAAACTTTCATTACAACGGGTCAACAAGAGGCTTTCGTTATTGCACCATAAAGGTGTCAGATTGAAATGATTGGTGATCTATTGGACTCGTCTGGAATCAAAAGCTCAATCAGGTTTAGCGCTCCGTCCTTCAAATTATATCCTATCATAACCCTCTCAAAGAGTACAATAAACAACCAGCTTGGAGAAACTTAGTATGTACAACACTTATTTTGAATAGAGGTAGTATGCTTACTACCTCTAATCCCTAACACCTTCGCGATAAACTTGACTTGTATCCACAACCTCTGTTTAACGAAGAAATTTGAATTATTACCTTTATCAGTATTTTAGTATTGCTCTTCTGAGAAGACAGGTACCATGTAGGCGTACACCATAATGTGGTACGCACCCTGTCACGACACAAATATCCAAATTTTATTCTTGAAGAGAAACACACCACACCATATTGCCTGTACATTTCAGAACACAAGTCTCAAAACGACCTAAACTTTGGGGACATTATATATAGGCTGGACCATGTCGATACCTGGTGCAACAAACTACTTCAAATTCTAACGATTGAATTATCTACACTCTACTTACGCTTAAAGTGACTATAAGTGTTATGAAGCATGAGAAAATGAATACTTTAAATGAATGAAAGACGATATCACCAGGGATTGCTTTACGTTCTATCAGCAAGACAACTGTGCATTGAATGTATGTCGTCGCTGTGATACTAATATATTTAACACGGAATATAGCGCTGAAATCCACAACTTTAGAAATTGCGCTGTAACTTCAGAATATGACAATTTTTTCGGGCATCAAAGCTAGTCGAGCAAATAACACAAGAGAGACCCTTCAGTTAGACATCATGTATGAGAAAGCACTATCATATTGATTGAAGAGTTCAGTGATGATATCTTACTCCTACTGCAGCGGCGTTCACACTGCTGCCCCAGCAACTTCCGATGCCTTTTCCGCAGTAGCTTCTGGGGTGACAGGCATGTAATTCGTTAATTCAAGATATTCGAGAAAAGTTTTAGCTTGGGAATCTTGTTCCACTCCTCCAAAGTGTAAGTCTTCGTTTCATCCAATATATCTAAATCTAGCAGAGCTTTCTTGTACAGGATTGGACGCACATCGAAAGACATCATTTCCTTGACTTCAGCGCCTTTATTCATTTGCAGTCCGTAGCTAGTTATTCAAATCGCTTCGAGAGTATGGCGAGTCACAATTCTTGTCTAAATTTCATTCAACGAGGCAGGTGTATCGGTATTTCCTGTGATCCCCAACAGGTCGCGGTACCGATCAGAGAACTCAGCGACAACTGACGATGTCGGCAGATCACCCATGCCCTGTATCGTTTTATACTCAATCATGATATTCACAAAGTTTGGGGTAAAACTTTGAACGATCGCTTTATCATATCCATTCATTCCATGACATTAAATTTCTTTACCGTCTCAAAGTTTACGTGGGCTACCCACCCATAAAGTAAGGACCATGATGCCTTAAAGGACAGATATAAGAATCCCTTCTTGTCATCTTTGGCATCAGGTGGCTTGATGATTCCCTTCCCAATTTTTGCGCAATGATTTCAGTCTCGAGTACACTACATTCTTTTTCCGTATTGCGCTCGTCGTCATTGGTTACGACCATTTGAATTTCATTGTTGTGCTCTACGACAAGTACCGTGTCAGAATCAATTTCTTCGTGCTAAAGGGTCAATTGAGCGTCAGAGATAGCAGACTCATGAGAGTTGGGAGGAGGACGAGCACAATGCGCATTGTGGTTGCTCGACAGCCGCTTGTCAATTTAAAATATATTACTCTCAACGCCACTCCAAACGTATGTGACCATATCAGTTTGCTTTTTGGCTAAGAATATCAGTGTAGCATCTTTTTATCACCAGACCGATTGGTCACTTTATCTACAAGAATCGTATCTCGTAAGAACCAGAAAACCTAAACTTCTTATCCGAGATTACAATTTGGCTTTGGCAGGACCACATGTGGAGAAACTCAATCATTATGGACTGGTGGTTGTTCATAAGACAGGTTCTCGAAATCGCATTTTAGGGACTTCTCTTGCTCTACGCTTTGGACATAGAAAAAGCTTAAAGTTGTAACGATTTAGTCTTCATTGTTTGCCTTTTTAAAAAAGCCCAATTCTTTGCGCAGGGGCATTCACTGTGTACCACGTATCGTCCGATAAATCATTTTGATATCCTTGAACACATCAATCGATCAGATTGATTCGGAACCGAACCTCGGATTCCTCGTCAAGATAAATGCCATTTATCTTTTATTTGTCGGAGAGAAAGCATGTCAGAGGCTTGCAAGATGAATCTAAATTTTTCCATGCTTGATAAAACGATTCAACATGCAGGTAATTCTTAGTCTTTTAACAGTACACAATTAATGTATCACACAATTTGAAACAGATTAAAGATTCGAGACTTGCAGACAGCAAATACTCAGGCAGCTACATTTCTCTGATGTTCGTTTTTGCACAGCATGCGACGATTTCATTCAACACATAACGCTGTGATTTAAGTTTTTGTGCATAGAACTCGATGCCATTTTAGACGTGGACTCATTGCGTCAGTAATTCTGCTTTGGAAAGTGCATGGCAACCTCGTTGCACTTTGTAGCAGTTGTTGTCAATCCCCTCGACCAAGTTGTAAATGGACTGCATCCTTTTTAAAGATAGAACATAAAATGTTGAAGTTTAGGGACAACTAGACACGCTCAAGAATATTATTGGTAACTGATAATGTCAGTATGAACGGGATGAGAATACTGTCAGACTTACGAGCCGAAAGCGGAAATTATGCGCTTACCGGCTAAGAAATGCGCTCGTGGGACACCTCTAGGAGACGCGTACCTACAGTATCTAGGTTAATAGTGTGTTCCTAACATGATTGAAGTTGAACTGGCATATGCCGCACCGCATCCCTCAATATAGACAAATTTATTTTAATAGCAACTATTTTTGAGCTAAAGCATAAGAAAGTTCGTAAACACTGACTTCTGAACGGACGTAGTGAGTATGCTTTACCACATATATCCCTGGTTAGGCAGTGCGAGCACTTGGCTATACTAGAACCGGTTAAAGTTTTGGTGCGGTGTTTGATTCCAGACTAGACCAATTAAGTTGTCCATAATTCCATTATGACGCAGCAAAGCGCATCAATAGAAGCCTGATGCTTTGTTTTGTCCAGATTTGGCTTTCGCAAAGACGTGGAGATTCTAGCAGAAGAAGCAAAGGAGCGATATAAAACGGCAAAATACATTGTGCAAGTCCCTTTTGGCAAAAGAATAACTTTTACAATCACTGTGCTGAGGCTGTAATTCTTATAAGCACTCTTTCATCCTGCTCAAAGAAAGAAAATTGAAACGAGAATGAAGCACAGCCAAACTACACCTTGGAGAAGAAAGCAAAAATCTAAAGGCTAAAGATAAATCCGACATGTGGGGCCGAAATTTGTAAAAATTGGGAAAATGTACAATATGATTCACGTGGTTGGTATGTGTTCTTTCTTACGGAATAGGTTCCATCGTTCCGCATAGAAAACATTTCATCACACAGTCTACAGCATATCATGTTCCTCACTGAATTCGCAAGACCGCGGCGGTCAAATATCGGTCGGAAAACTTTTTCAGACGATAAAATTGGTGTATGGCAGACCATGCATCAAGCTAGTGCGTACGTGGCGAAGTAATAAAAGGTTTATTTTTGAGACTTGGTGAGCAAGCATTGTGAGGTTGGTTGCAAAGTAAAGATCACTGATCCTCGAATAAGTTCCTCTTGCAATCAAAGAGAAACGACCCGCGGGTAGCAGAGATAGATACCGTCGTCCCTTGGATCTATTTGAATAACTATTAACCTTGTATAGCAATAAAAGTTAGTTCTACCAAGCCTATTTGTATGTAGCCAGGTACTATCCCATAACTGGTAAAATAGTTGCAAATTATGAGTTACCCGAGTATGTAGCGCTGTGCCTGAATTGCTCCCTTCAGGTCTTTTTGTCACATGGACATAATTCGACGTTAGGTATTGGATTAATTAAGGGGGGGGAA
>NW_020190023.1:2419391-2420323 GCF_900000015.1 Plasmopara halstedii | reverse complement strand
TCCCTCTTGGCAAGAAAAAGCTCCAACCTGTCTGCGTCGATGCCCTTCATATCGTTCGTCTTCTTCGACCTAATCGCGTCCTTGAGGTCTCCCACCGACTGATCCGCATCAATGTCTATCGGAAACGCATTACCTGCCGTACCAACAATCGCACAAATTAGCTTCACCATCTTAACTCGAGACGGTAGATTCTGGAATGTGGAAGGAAAGAGGGAGGTTTCAGGAATTTCTAAACCAATGGTGAGACACCACCATGTTCGCTAAAGTACGCCTGAACCTCCCTCTCTCCTTGGAATCTACCGTCTCGAGTCAAGATGATGAAGCTTGTTCGTGCGATCGTTGGTGCGGCAGGAACGCGTTTCCTGTGAACATCGATGCGGATCAGCTGGTGGAAGACCTCAAAAAGGAGATCAAGGCGGAGAATCCAGACACGATCAAGTGCGAGGCAGCTAAGTTGGATCTCTTCCTAGCCAAGACGGATGGCGGCGCGTGGCTGGATGAGGCAGGGGTAGCTCTTGTGGCGCTTGATGAACGTGGAAACCCTCGAGACTACGAAAAGATGAGATCCACCCTGCGGATCAGAAATTTCATGCTTTTTGGCGATAATTTCCAACCAGGTGAAGACCAAATCCACGTTCTGGTGGTGGTTCCGTCTGGAATTCCCGTTGTATCTCCGGAAGTAGCTGCACTCGAATCAAGCTTTCTGCAAATTGTTTTGCCGCACATTCTCGCAAACGCTCCAACAACTCTGACTGAACGAGACAATTCTTTCAAGGAACGATTATGCGAGTATTATGGATGCTTTCGGCGAAAGAAAGCGTGGGTGCGGTGCATGTTGCTCGTTGTTGCTTTTCCAAGGTCGCTCGTGATAGCGTCGCATTTGTTTCGTCGAAGCAATGAGTATTTATCGCTTGCGATGATGCATATATCGG
>NW_020190023.1:2418929-2419092 GCF_900000015.1 Plasmopara halstedii | reverse complement strand
CCGTGATGATTCGGACGTTTTCCGCTTGAAGTTGTTCGATCATTCCATCAATGACACACATATCATCGATCTCAAAGACCGCAGAGGGAATGACGTGCTCACAAAGAAACAAACAGGAGTGCTTCTCGACAGCGTGTCGCGGGCGAAGAAAAGATGCACTTTT
>NW_020190023.1:2407552-2409651 GCF_900000015.1 Plasmopara halstedii | reverse complement strand
TTTTTTTTTTTTTGTTCTCGCATTGATAGTGGTTACGGCTTTCTCCATTATCACGCCGCTTGATATAGCATATATTCGTTGATTCTGACAAGGAAACGTCAATTTTTAAATACTTACCATCCATATACGATCACACTCATTGCGGAAATCGTGAATGCGTCGAAAAAACGCATATCGTGGTGGTTGGGAAAAAAGGAGAAAAAATATAGTCCTCTGCGGACTTCTGTAGTTGCTGACATAACAAACGATTTCATCAGAAAGTTTCATACTTGATAGTTTCGCAATTGCGTTCGTAGCATAGATCGAGCTTAAGAGATTTATGATATATGATTAGTATTTATAATAAGTGTTTGAGTTGCAGAGTCAAATGATAATAAAACATCAGCGGAAAGCGGCGGTGGCCCAAACACTGCAACTTTGTATGCTCTTTAATACTGGTAATACTTTAAATTGGTTGTTAGTAGTACTTTGCTATCGTTTGTGCAAACTAACACTCTTACATACGATGATGTCGACGTGACAATCAAGCGTCCAATTGAGTAACTTTTCACTTTTGCAGCTATGAAAATTGAGCAGCTATCTTGATACAAACGGTCAGGGTTTGACTTAGCGCAAGCAAATATCAAATTGGTTAAGACCATTAGGCTGATGGTGGCTAGAAATATACACATTTATAGAATTCAATTTTTTCACATTTGCTGATAATTTGCGAGCCAAATATTCCTTCCGTTTTCACAATGACGCCCTATTTTTACTGATTATTCTTTTTGAGCAGATCGAATAATCGCAGTAGTGATTTTACTAATTTGGCTAACAATTTTTTTATATTTACGTTTTTTCAAAACAATCAACCAATCGCAATAGTGAACATCCGCAATCGCAATAGATGTCCACGTTTTTATCAAATTATGTTGACGAGTTCTTTTCATAGATTATCTTTTTTAACTGATCAACAATCGCAACAGTGTACATCCGCATTCGCAATCGCATTCGCAATAGATGTCCACTATCGCAATTGGTTGCTCCGTTTAATAGAATAATCAATGAAAAATTCGTCAACAAAATTGGTATGACCACTACTACGATTAGTCGATCTACTCAAAAAATTATTAAAAATATTTATCTCCATTCTCGGAATTTTCGAATTGTAAATCCGGTGCACGTAATACTTTACTCTTTTTTAAAAGATCGTCTAATCGCAATAGTGGACATCCAATCTTCATGAATTCGATAAATTCGAAGGATGAGAGATAGAATCCAAGCGTTAAATTGTGTGAGATATTTATATTTGTAAAGGTTATCTACGCAGATCCGTAATAAACAGCTATACAGTCAAAAGGAAAGCAAGAATCGACAGCATCTACTGATTTGCGCTCTGTGGTCTCTTTTATTCATATACCATTTACTTTGTTCTGCCTGGATTGTTAGTAAATTAAATAAAAATATCAGCGGAATATCACCAGCGAAATCACATCCGACTTAAGATATGAGTAAGAAATGATCAGGTCTTGGTCCTATACTAAAGGCCGCAGAGTCAACTTTATTATAATTCTTTTGTTGCGTATGGACTATATCATTGAGCTGGTTGTGTCTTCTTAAGCCGATACAGAAGGTACAGCACATAATACTTTACATTATTCACGAACTGATTGATATCTCGTCGTAAAATTGCAATTGCCGTTCGTCCTGTGCCTATCAGGACTTCGAACACAGCCCATCCCCTAAAGCAGTAGTCCACTTGATTACGCACCGCTGATCGACGAAACGGACATTTTCATTATTCAATTTGAAGCATAACGCACAAAACAAGCTTTCAACTCGTCCCCTCTTGCCCAATATAAGTAAGTTCAAATTCTTATACATAGAAACCACAGAGTACACATCGTTCACAGACTTTTATATGTTTTCTTTAGCTAGTACAACATGCTTTCATTGAGTCAATGTTGATATGATTGTAAAACCTACATTGAAAAAGTTTAATCTGTTCTCGTCCTAACGTTGCCATATCTATACTTATCTGTAAACTAGCAGGTACTGACTAAATTCAAAATTACCTATCAGGATTCCCTAGAACCGTCGCACCATAACAAAACTGTTAC
>NW_020190023.1:2352553-2407542 GCF_900000015.1 Plasmopara halstedii | reverse complement strand
CTGGTCATTGTAAGGGGGTGGTACACCACCATACTGAAGCGGTGGAGCTCCACCGTACGGCGGATTGCCAGCACCAGGGCCTCCATACGATCCTGGATTAGAGAAATCTGGTTGTTGCTGACCGTAAGGTAATTGACGACCGTAAGGTTGTGGACCACCATAGGTACCCTGATTTGGGTCTGTCGGGTATCCATACGGAGCTCCTGGAGGTGCAGCTCCATTAAATCCGCCAGTGGGTGGGCCGGCCATCGGCGGAGGAGGCAGCGAGCTGTCGTTTGAGTTCTTTCCACCCCAGATTTTGGAGCTCCAGCCAGAATTTCCACCTGCATTATTGTCATTTGGGTTAACCCCAACGCCCTGAATGCGGGCCGACATACCCAATCCGCCTAGTCCAGGTGTGTTGTCCGTGTCATAGATAGCGTCTAGTACCTCTTTTGCCGCATCCCGAACGCGACGATAATATTCGTCACCTTTTAATGGGTCAGGCATGCCACGAACCTCTTTATAATTGTATACAAAATCAGATCGGATCCTCAAAACATATAAACAAGAAGTTCATAAGCATACGTACGCAGACATTCTTTGATAGCAGGGATGTGCCGCTGCATCTCTCGCTTAAAGTCAACACGCCCCTCACGACAAACATGTTTAATAACTTGCAGTGCCTTGTATTTGATGGTGTGATGCTTGTTCTTTACGCGATTTAAAAGGAAATCTTGCACCTTGGAACATGTTTCATAGCTGTGTTGTGTCATGCGTGCAATTTCCCCGTAAAGATAACCGGGTGTTGGCGTATCATCTTTGCTTGTAGCGCGTGTCAGCAAAGCTTTGTCCATCGTTGACTTAAAGTGCGTTGGTAGACTTTAGTGTGACAAGACCAGTTTGCTGCTGTCGTGATCAATGCTGTCAATTCTCGCCTCTGCCTCAACGTGGCCTTATCTTCGAAAATTGTATCACCAAACACGTGGCAGGCTAAAGAATGTATGCGGGTAGGTTCGGAGGACCTTATCAAAGAGGATTTTGCTCGCAATTTGAAGCAATCTTTCAATTCAATATTTTATAATTAGTATTATACGTGTTTGGTTACATATGTATAGCTTTGTCGGCGGGAATGATGATAACAGATTTTATCATAGGCGTGGTCAAAAGGAATCTTATCGCCTTGTTATGTTAGTTGATAATTTCCACTTGTTGGTGGTGCAGCAAATTCAACAGGAACTTTACGAAGAAACATCGCCGAAGAAAGCCTTATTTCCGTTTCTATTTGTGAGATTAAAATTCGACTGCTACACCCAAACACTATCAACTGTTGTCACGAATCAGATTATTAATTGCAATGTAACATTTCAATCCTATGATGTATAGAGTACACTGCAGATTTTGTTGGACGACTCAACCTTTCAAGAACTCACAAACGTCATGAAGCGTACCCATCACCTTATTATCATGCCGATGATGCGTAATGGCAACTCCTACGCCGCTGATGTTATACACTTAAAAAATCCTTCTCTTTTTCGTATTTTCTTTCAATGACTAATCGTGTCATATATTGTCATTTGAATGACCTTCTCGTACCCAAAATCAGTCTTCCGTTTTGTGTCATTCGCAAAAATCCACTCTCATGAAAGATCTGGCCTTCGCTACCAACAGACAGAATGTACTCCATTGAAGAGCTTTTCGATCTAATAGGACCATTCTCGCGCGATACGTCCATTCCCACCTCTAATCTAGAGTATTCTGATCATCTGGAGTATTCCGATCACGTTCTAATGGCGCAGTACCAGAATCAGGAACAAAGCTACCATCGAACTTACGTTCAGACTTTTCACGTAACTTGATCTACACCACATTAAGAGCTTATTTTAGTTTCTGTTACAGTCAACAAACGTCGAGGAGCCCGGATAATATCTCATGAACGCTAGATGGAAATTCGACGATATAGATTCTACTGATGTGCTGCCTGACAACCCTCCTATCCAGAATGGACGTCTTGTTTTAGAACAAGTGCACCTGACAACTTCTTTGTCTCCGACACTATTCCTTCTCGCTTCAGCGCTGTTGTTCTGTTGTTCTGTTTTGGAAGAGAAGATTATACTCAGCGCCGTCAGCTGGGAAACATAACGACCAAGCAGAACGTAATCATCAAAAAGATGACTGCTTTGTTTTCGACTGAGCGCGATGACATAGTATCTGGATTATAGGTTTGCGAAGCCTCAGTAGCAGAATGGGAAAATGATGTCAAGTCGGAGAAATCAAGTTGGGCATTAGCACGCTCGAGTATGCGCATGGTTGGGTAATCACATCCATAGTTGCCGGTGGAAAAACACCTCAATCGAAATTTAGAAGTGTTATGCTCTCTGAGTTGGCGTGCAAAACAGCAAGCGTTGTTCCACTGAAGGATGTCTACAAGACACAATTGCTAACACGCACTGTCGTGTCGTATGGAGAGCTGTAGCTTAGAAGATATGACCTTAGACATAAGGATAACGGCGGGTATAATTTGATCGAACTTGGTGACGTCGTGCTCGACGTAGCGACATGCAACAACATGCTTATCCTCAAGTACAGACTTAAAAGTCAATGCACAGAGTGATATACCAGTCAAAGCAAAGTCGATTAAGCAATGAAGCAGGAAGACGTTACATTTGTGCATTTGGGAACGGTATTGCACGTCAACAACGCTTCGACCATCGTCTTCGACATGTTTGAACTGTGGTACGCGAACCTCTACCACGTACAGATGAGACATCATGGGTGTCTTGAGTCACATGCGCGTAAGCAATGAAGACACGCAATCAAAAGAAGGGACATGGTGTTTGGAGGTGTTCCTGGTCTCAAATTTTGTCACGCGTAATCGGTACATGTGGATCACACCAGCGAATTTTGCAGCATGCAGAGACGGTTGTGACGCTCAATGAAAAGCGTCGAATTGTCGATTTCTTGACTGACGGTGGTGCGAATATAAAATGTAGATTTGTTATGCAGGACAGACGGAAAGACACCTGGGCAAGGCACAAAAATAAGCGATTAATGACAAGGCCAAACCCACGTACCGTAGAGCTAAAACAGGCGCGCTCGATGATACCTGCCTTCTATCTTTGACTTGTTTTTTATTCGGTGCGCAACTTGAGCCGTGATTCCATGAGCGCGTACTCAGACCGTGCATCGTCAATCCAGGTGCAGACAAAGTAAGCACGTCCTTGCGCGACATGGTTTTATTTTGCTCGACGTGCAGTTTATCGGCTCATAACAAGGATGTGTTTGCACAACGAGCACAGGTTGGCATAAATCTTAGGCGCAGTGACGATACCCAGAAAAATTGCTAATGGTTTCGAAGAGACAACGTCGTCATGGTGAAGCAGCACATTATTAGTATACAAAGTCTTTACAAGATTAAGATCAAACAGCGACGTCGCAGATTCTAGACAGAAGATTGCGCTCATGCTTTTCAAGACAACGGTTGGACTGATCACTCATATCTAAACAATATTGACACGTGTCAAGCCATCTATCGGATCACTTGGTACTGTGTAATTGTCTTTGCAGGTTTCGATCTTCCTTCCGCCGCTCGTGAGCTGTGATTTGAAATTAAAGGAAATGCTTTCGCGCAACTGATGATCATCAATCAATGATCTCGGAATCCGATTTGGTATAGTAAAACTCGATGGAGACAACTATTACAGCGAGGGCAACCCGTAAATTAATCGTAACCACTTACACACCAGTGGCTATGTGCAACAATCACGCATGATTCGACCCTTTCGGTAGTTTATGATGCGCATTTTACTTACGTAAATCTTAGGTCCACATTTAGTATTGTTGGCGATACCAACATACGATCTTGTTACTCGAAATAAGACTTTTTATCTAAAGTGCTTGACAAACAAGACAACATCGACTTTGAGAATTTTTATCTCTAACCCACATTACACAGCCTTGATATAATGGCTGGCACCGCCGACACCTTCTATAAGAGCGAATACGACATTGATGAATATGACAAGTCTTGAACTTTTTAAACAGCGAATCCAGAATATTGAAAGAATACCATAAAAATCAAAGTTCATAGGCGTGAAGTATAGAATCGAGTTTGCTGATATATATATACAAACGGACGTCGCACCTTTTTTGCAAAAGGCCAACGATTATTGTTGTTGGATGGTCTACGCACTTTCAAGGCTACAAGTCTATGTATGGCTACTGTAGCAGGCTGTTGAAGATAGCTTACACATTTCCTCTACCATGTTTGCGTATATTTGTCCGATTGATAGGAGTTGTTGTATTTAAACATGCACGCAAGTTATCATTTAGCTTCCTGACAACAAATGTACCAAAGTTACAATCATTGTAGCTTCAAAATCATCAAAAAGAATTACAAAAATATGACGAGGCAAAACCTATTTCTTAATTCGGTAAACCCCCTTTAATATGGTTACCAACAACTGATCTTGACTTCTCGAAATTAATCGGTATGTGACATAGCAGCTTCTCAACATTGAAGAAAGTAGGGAATATGATCATGTCTAGAAAAAATAACCTCAGTCGCACCAATTTTTGTAAAAAGAATGCGGAAACCGCATCGAGGAGGGAATGATAATTGAGAGTAACTTCTTTTAATATAAAATCGAGACGCCTATGATGCCTGAAAGGTCATATAGAGTGAGGTGCTAGCATATTTGCTGGCGAAATAGTCGATGAGCTCGTAAAAAAAAGCCTTTAAGCACTTGTAAAGATAAATGTAGTGTAGCTGTGGGTGTAGCAAAAGTCCTGACTGCTCAAAGCCTTTTCGTATTAAAGACTAGAGCTTCAAAAAAGTCCAGCATGAAAAAGAAAATTGTTACAATCTAAAATTTATCAGTAAAATTTCAATTTTTCAAGTGACAAAGGGGGCGTAACAAGAAATGGACTAGTCTTCGCAAGCCCAAATCACCAGTTGACGAAGAAACGTTGCAATAACATTAACCATGGTGGGGCTTAAACCCACGTTAAATCGATAGGAGTCCATCTGCGGCCTAGATCAGCTTTGCGAATCACATATATTAATAAGCAAACATACAGAACATACACTCTAAATCCAGCGGGGCTGCCGTAGAAAACGCTTGAGGAAGCGTACTTTAGGTCACCGACCTTTCGTTCTTTACAAGAACCTAGTGTGAGTTAGCGGATCGCAATCCGCTTACTCTAAGAGTAATTATTGCCTTCCCAGGGCTAATCGACTCTTTAATTTAAATTCCAAACTAATTTTAATTTATTTTTCTGTCGTCAAAAGTTTAGATTTTCCTAAATATACTGAATTTATTCAGTAAAATCTAAATACATGCATAACTGCTGGCTACCTAGCCCCGTAATGTATTTTTGTTTGAGTGTGTGGTCACACCATGCACATCTCGTGTGACACACACACACCTGTTATTAGGGTTCGTGCAACCCCGCTACACTTAAGCTGTGGGACATCACGCTTCAACACTCTTGCTTGATGTCCGCGCAGCTTGCCGCTTAATTTCTTTATGCCGAGACTGCAGCAGGGCTGCCGTAGTTGCTTCGAGGAAGCTTAATCAAGGTCGGCGACCTTCGTTCAATACTTAGAATCAGTACGAGTGTAGCGGATCGCAATCCATTTACTCCAAGAGTAACTACAACCTTAACCCATGGCTACTTAACTCTTCCGTTTAAAATGTATATTGTATTTTTCGGTATTGGCAAAGCCGTCTATATCTAAATCTATAGGTTTTCCTATCCATATAGCAAAATCCGATTAAATGTAAAACTACTGGCTGCTCCAGCCACGTACTGACTTGTTATCAAAGTAGCACCATATTGTGTAACCCACACCATTGTAAGATCACACCATCTTGTGTGATCCCGTCACACTCTCCCCCATCAAGACTGTGGACACCTACAGTTAAAATTCAACTGTCGCCTCGAACGAGGCTCGCGCCTCTAAGACATCACAACTTCACCAGGACCTTAGTCACGAACTCTCTGCTAAAGGAACCCTGTGTCGAGGACGCGCAAGACACCCAGTCTCGCTGGTTCCGAGAACGCCCACGGGCAGAGCCCTTTTTCATCTCCAGCACGCGGTGCAACTCCATACAGCACGTTCGCGACTTAAAGGGAAGCGCAACCCAGACTCTCGGAAACCGAGCTTCACGCACCGCGCCCACCACGGGCGATGGATTATGTTGTCAAGGATTTGGAGGAAGCCGACTTTGAGTCGGATACCTATTTCTAGGATAGGAAATAGGGCGGCGAGGTGCCGCAGCGGCGCGACGTGAGCCCTGCTCGAACCTTGCGGACGCTGTGTCCGTTTACTGAACTCTCGACTTTGGGGGAAGTGGTATCATTATCAATGACCTCGACGGAGCACAGAAGCAACAGCCGGGTGATATCCGCAGAGCGGCTCTTATGCGCGCACATCCACGGTCGGTCCTTGACTTTCGTGCGGAACACGGCATCCGCACGACGCACCTTGCTGCAGAAGCGAAGGATGCGATCACTCGATCGTTGGGCGTCTACTCGGTCGAGCCCCCGGCCACAACACAAGCTGAGCTTGACAAACGAAAGGCTCTCCGAGCTTGCTTCTTGGTTCCTCAAAAATGTCCGTACTGCACTCGAATTTGTGCTCAAAATGAAGGCGCTACTGTACCCGCAATGCGGACGATTCCTGTGGTCCTCGCGCCTGCCAAACCGCTGCAGATGACGAAGAGCTCTTTGTGCAATGGCTGCAGCAGAAGAAGAAACTCTCTTCGCTGTACAACTTTCAGCTGAGTGGACGCGTGTGTGCGACGCCATCTTCGTTTGAGTTTGCCAAACTCAAGGTGCGTCGTCAACCTCCTTCGGATTGTCGCCCTGCGACATATGATTTGATCCTTCACTCTCCCGCGAGCTCTGTGGTCTCTCACACGGGTGAGTCTGCGACCGCAGCAGCTCAGAACCATAGCTTCAGCTCAGCTCATGGCCCTTCGGCTTCTCGGGCTTCTACCGAGAAGCGCGGGGCGATTGAGATCAAATTTATCGCTATGTAGAATCGTTCGTAAATGTCATCAGCGCATTTTCTTGCCTCAAATCGCCCATCACCGCTTTTGGTCATTGGGTAGCCAAGCGTGTTAATGACTCGTGATCAGCGAAAGCCAGTAGCGTATTTGGAGTGACTTGTTGTCTTGAAAAAGCTTAATAATTCTTATGATCATAAGCGTCCACAGTCTTGCAGAAGTGGCACTTGAACTCCCACGAGTTCTCGGAGTTTGGAAATTCCCGCCACCTCACAAGATACTGGGGTTCGACCCTGTCGACGACGCTGACCCAACAGGCGCTCCACGTGATCGTGTACGTCACCATTCTCATCGAATAGGGTCGGTGGCGAACAATGACGACTTACACAATCGCCGTCCGGGATCCGCGATGCTCTTCGAGCTTTGGAGGACAAAGTCCATCGTAATCAGCACTCCGCCGAGCATGTTGACGAGGTCGCACATCGCTGTGCGGAAGACCTTGAGGGCTTGGAGCACTTTGTGCACCATGTTCCTCACGTTGAGACTATCGCGCTTTGTCGGAGCATTTCCTAGCCGTCGAGCAGACGACTACGTCACTTCGTGCGACGGTGGGGCACATTGCGCCGTCGGAAACGGAAATTGTTGCACTCCGTGCCCAGAACCAGTAGCTGGCTCAGCTTCTGGGTGGCCGAGCGCCTTTGAGCGCCGCCCCAGCGCCAACGCTTCTGCGTTCACTTGCGCCGGATCCCGGTAGAGCTTGAGCAATTCTACATACGACATCGAGTGGGTGGGCACCCTTCTCGGAAGGTATAGCGTATACGCAAGGCTTCGCTTGGCCACGATCATAATAGGTTCAATAAACCAGGTACGGAGCTTCGTCTTAAAGCCAGCACAGACTGCATGTGTAGGAGGGATACATGTGTAGGGATGCATGTGTAGGGAGGTTTTTTAGCATTTAATAATACCGGGTCTCCGACCTCAAAGTCTTCCACATTTCTTCTGCTTCTTTCGTCTGCATATTCTCTCTGCATGTATTGGCTTTCAGACATCGCATCGCGAACGTGTCGTAGGACACTCCGTCTGATAACCATCGACTTCTTTACAGACGAGTGGGATGACATCAGCCAGCCGCTCGGCTATTCCTCCCCCACCAAGCCCTGAGCCATGAAATGACGGCCTCAGCGGGACGTGAGGATTAACTAGTCCGTTCACGTAGGGCGATGTTTAGCTGGTAGATGAATGAACTGCATTGTTCAGAGTAAACTCTACGAGTGGTAACATAGCGCTCCAGCGCCTCGACGTTTCAGCGCAGAACGTCTCTAACGACGCGAGTCACGCGCTCAGTATGACCATCTGTCTACGGATGGTTCGCTGTTGGCATAGTCAACTCGGTGCCCAGCACCCTCAAGATTGAAGGTCAAAACGTCCCATTGAAGCGCAAGTCTCTATCGAGACAATTGACTCCGGGAGTCCATGCTGTCGAAAGACACGATCGACAAGCAGCGTCGCTGTATCCACACCGTCGATGGTATCCGGCACTGCCGCAAGAACAGCCACCTCACTCAAACGGTCCACAAAGACTACCACACACGTGTTGCCCGCCGAGTCCTTCGGCAGACAAAACACACAGTTTACCAGTGGACTGCCACTGGTAAACTGGAGGCTTCCGAAAAGGTCAACAGCAGCCTCCTTCAAGCACCAACACTGGCGTTGCCAGACCCCGATCGTCCTTTAAGTGTCGTCTGTGACGCTTCGGACTTTGTCATCGGCTGTGTGCACTGCTGCAAGCAGGCAGGCGCCGTGGGGCGAGATTGGTCGAATCTCGCCGGTTATGGCTGCGGAGGGAAACTGCCCGGTCAACGACAAGGCATTACTTGCGATGAAGTATGCACTTGTCAAGTTCAGGGTACACCTGCTTTACTCAAAGCCGTTTGTGATCTACACAAATCATGCGTCATGACGCACTGCGACTCAGTCGCCTCACCTCTCGCGGAGGATGGCCAAGGGCTCTCATTCTTTTCGGAATATAACTTAGAGGTGAAGTATAAGTCAGAAAAGCAGAATGAGTTGGCTGATGCGTTGTCACGCAGCCCGGACAATGAGCTTGATCATGTCTCGACGGTGACGTCGTCAGTTAAAGATTTGATCCGCGCCGCATACGTGAGTGATGGTATATGTGTCGCGCTGATACAGGCTCTCGGAAACAAGGAGTTTGGAACCTCGGACAAAAAGCTGTCGACACATTTGCGCGCATGATTACACTGATATTCGTTGAATAATGGGTTGCTGCATAATAGCGGATACGCCACAAATTGTGGTTCCTCAAGATGAGGATTTGAAGTACCGTATCCTCTATGAGGCCCACGACCACACTCAGTCGTCATCTCGGTCGTGAGAAGACGCACAGCTGGGTGAGCTGCCACTATTGGTGGCCCAAGCTGTAAAAATGGACGAGCACATGGTGCGCACGCGTGAGACGTGTCAGAGGGTGAAACCCTCTCCGAGTGCGGCGGCTCAGCTGGGCTGATGCTCGGTGTCCCTACACCATTCTGTATCATTCTTCAGGAGATTCGACAATGTCCGTGCCATTTTCGCATAATTGCGCTTTATAGATGGCGAGGCCAAGCCACTTGCGCAAGTCCTTTTGTTCTTTGGAACCGGCCAGTCCACAATGACCTTCACCTTAGCGGGATCCGCTTGAAGACTACGCTTCTTAATGTAGCACTCTAAGAAAGGGATTTCTTTGGCGCCGAAGACACACTTATCTGATTAGCATACAGCTTTTTCGTGCGCATGCACTCTAGCACCGCTCTTTATGGACGATGTGGTTCTTTACATCCGTCTTCCCGTGCTCTGGACGACTGTGGACGAAGATGACCTCGAAGTATGCCTGTGTATACGCCCGATGGAACTGAACAACTGCGTCACAAGACAATTGAATGTTGCTGGTGCATCACCAGCCACTCCCAGAGCATGCCGCTCGGAGTACTCACCACTGTCAGCGGAATAGCATTCAGGTAAAACCCACTGACCAAGTCGAGTGCACTGTACTTTGTACATCCAGCTATATTGTTCTGGAGAACATCCCTTCCAAATGCCGTATTTGGTGGCAGCGTTGAGCTTGTTGTAAGCGTGAGCGATACACCACCTGCCGTTTGGCTTCCGGACCACAGAACGTACAGCATCTGCTGTAAGTGCTCTAACAGTGCATTTTCATAACTTGAAAATGCCTTTAGGCGCGCGCTTATGGCCTCGGGTCCTTGCGCAACAAGGCTCCACGCTCTCGGGATCCAGCAGGGATATCAGCCGTCCTGCATGCCCTGGGTAAAAAGATGAATTGCTTTATCCTCACGAAGGATCAGTCGTAACGACTCAGGTGTAGATTGACTACAAGTACTACCAAGTGCGGCGGGGCTGCCATAGCTCTTTGCTTATAGGAAGCTAAGCTAAGGCCACCGACCTTACGTTATATACTAGAACCAGTGTGAGTGCAGCGGATCGCAATCCGTTAACTCCAAGAGCACCCAAAACCTTAACCCAAGGCAAATACGTACTTCAGTTCGAAACCAAACTATATTTCTTTTGTTTTATTTGCAGAAGAGCAGCCTATATCTAAATCTATAGTCTTTCATTATTTAATAGTAAAACCTCCCTAAAATGCAAAACTACTTACTGTCCCGCCACGGTAGTGGTTTCCTGTTAAGGTGTAGCCACACTACTGTGTGGTCAGACCATCTTGTGTGATATACACCCCTTCATACCAGGGAACGTGTAACCCCGTTACATTTGCCTGCTTTAGATGTTGCACAGAGTACTATGCAATAGTATTTTAATGTCGATTCTCGTGGATGAAATAGGCATCGCAATTATATCTCACCGCGATTCATCCCTGTTGCTGTCGACATCCGTGGACAATCGTCTTCTTAAGCACCAACGCTGAAGCTCGAATCTTTAGGTTGTAGAAAATTGCCTACATACAAAATCGTATATATCGTTTCTTTACGCCAGTCAATCTTCCATTTTTTAAATGGAAGATTGCCATAAATCTCCGATGTTAGAAATTAACCAATCACATTACAAAAATCATCAACCTTACACAAATTTTAAACTATTCGGTGAGTGCGTACAAGAGTCGACCGTCATGGTACGTTTTAAGACCCGATGTGTGCATCTTGGTGACAGCTGTACATTTCTCGAATAATAATTTGCTTCGTGTAGTCCTTGTATGGTACTCCCAACGTGACAGAGGATGCTTTTGAGCTATCAAGCTCCAGTTCTAAGAGCGACTTGACAATGGGGGATATAACCGTCAATTCGAGGCTCAAACTCAGAACAAGACGTAACAAAGCTAATGTGAGTGGTAATAACACCTCAGACTCATCCGATGTGGAGAGACCCGCGAAGAGACGACGAGATATGACCAGGCAGATCCAGGTACACTAAAATTTGATATCATTTAATTGTTTTTTCTAATGTTTATTGAATGATTTTTTTAGTACTACGAAAATGAAGGTGATCTGGAAGAAGACGAAGTCGAGGGAATAGATGAAGACGAGACGGAGGATTATGTAGACCAAGAAAGGGAAACTGAGTCAGAAGATGAAAAACTATCAGAGAAGTATCCAAATCGAAGGCGCAGTGGCCGCAAACGAAAATCAATGCAATCTGTAATCGACCTGTCGTACGACAGTTATGTCTTGAATACTGATGAAGAGGATGAAAGGGCAAACGTAAAGCCGAAATCGAAGCAAAGGGCGTCAGCCAAAGCCAAGACAAAGGAGAAGGTGAAACGAAAAAATTCTTTGTCAGACTCTGATGAGGCAGATTCTGAGGAAGATAGCGAGATGTCGGAAAACGTGCCAGAGTCGGATGGATTTGTCATTGGCAAAGTACTGGCTTGTGAAACGCACACTCAAAGAGAATGGAAGAAAATGTGCTGGAACAAGAACACTCGCTTTTTGACTCATAGCTCTATTTTTTTGCCATCAGACGACGAAGAGGAAGAAGATAATGAAGAGGAGATATTCTCGAGTCATGTGCAGAGAACGGGAAAACGTCATGCTACAACTAAGAGGGAAGGACGTGCGGCAATAAAGGAAAGTATCGATGTGGATGACATTGAAGATGCTGGTGAGGAACGCTTCTTGATCAAGTGGAAGACACTTTCGTATCTGCATACAAGTTGGCAAACAGAAGAAGAATTACTGGAGACAGACAAGCTGGCAAAAGGAAAAATACAACGCTTTCGCGAGAAAAAACTAGGCACATTATACAGTCAAGATATCCAAGGAGACGAATATTTTAATCCAGAGTTTCGAAGTGTTGATCGTATACTTGAACTTCGAGATAAGCCACTTGATGACTTTGTTCCGGACGATGCTGTTGAAGGTGAAAGCAAGTGTCAGTTTGTGTTAGTGAAGTGGAAGGCTCTTCCGTACGATGAAATCACATGGGAGCGAGAAGATGATGTAGGTGATGACGCCGCAATGAAGCAATACAACGCACGAATTGTGCGAGCAGCGAAGCGCTATAAGAAAATTGCGCTTGCAAAACATTTACCGCAAAATAAGCGCAAAAATTTTAGGGGCTACACCGCTGATTCGCCACCACCGTGTCGGAAAGAGCAAAACTTATTGCTACGTGACTATCAGCTTACGGGTGTAAATTGGTTACTTTTCAATTGGTATCAAAAACGAAATTCAATGCTGGCAGATGAGATGGGTCTTGGAAAAACTGTACAGACAGTCATGTACATTAACCATCTCGCCGTGGTGGAGCTTACACCGCAACCATTTATCATTGTGGCCCCACTTTCGACGTTGGGTCATTGGCAGCGCGAATTTGATAGCTGGACCAACCTTAATGCCGTTGTGTATCATGGGTCTGCTGCGGCGCGGGATGTGCTGCAAAATTATGAGTTTTTTATATCGAAGAATGAGCTGCTGCATGCTGCTGAGCTAACAGGACATAGCAGCAACAGTAAGCTGTCGACCTCACGACCGAAGCGCAAGTGCTATCGCTTTGATGTGCTTATCACCACATTTGAAATGGCTTGCGCGACGGATTTGTACAAGCTGGCGCAGATCAATTGGCAGCTGATGGTTGTGGATGAGGCGCATCGATTAAAGAACCGAAACTCGAAGTTGTCAAACATCCTCCATACAAGATACACCTACGAAAATATGTTGTTGCTGACAGGTACTCCACTGCAAAATAATGTTGAGGAGCTTTGGGTGCTTTTAAACTTTCTTGATGGTGATAAATTTGCGTCAAAGGATAAATTCCTTGAAAATTTTGGGGAGCTTACAGATTCTGCACAAGTCGATCGTTTGCATACAGAACTTAAGCCGTACATACTTCGACGCATGAAGGAAGATGTGGAGAAGTCGCTTGCTCCAAAAGAGGAAACTATTATTGAAGTCGAACTCACTGTGCTTCAAAAGCAATATTATCGCGCTATCTATGAGAAAAATACAGAATTTCTCTCAAGAGGTAGCAAAAAAGGTGACACACCTAGCCTGATGAATGTTTTAATGGAGCTTCGCAAGTGCTGTAACCATCCTTTTCTCGTTCGAGGTGTAGAGGAGCGCGAAGTGAAGCGTTTAACAAAACAAAAAGATGTGTCGAAAGAAGAAATTCAACGTCAAATTCGTGAAAGTCTTGTGGACACAGCGGGTAAGCTGACTCTTCTAGACAAGTTGCTGCCGCGCCTCAAAGACAATGGTCATCGAGTATTGATTTTTTCCCAATTTAAAATAATGCTTGACATTCTTCAGGACTATCTGGCACTGCGTCGCTACAATTGTGAGCGCATTGATGGCAATATCACAGGCAACGAGAGACAATCAGCGATTGATCGATTCAGTCGAGAAGACAGTACCTCATTTATCATGCTATTAAGCACTCGCGCAGGCGGTGTGGGCATTAATTTGACAGCGGCTGATACCGTTATTATATATGACAGCGACTGGAACCCGCAAAATGATCTTCAGGCTCAAGCACGTTGTCATCGTATCGGCCAGAAAAAAAGTGTGAAAATTTATCGATTGCTTACAGCAAAAACTTACGAATTGCACATGTTTCACACGGCGTCCTTAAAGCTTGGACTAGATCAAGCAGTGCTGGGAGGTATCAAAAATGACGATCCTGTAGCAAAACTAAAAGGGACGGCAAAGTCGAGCAAGACCAACGATCGGATGTCAAAAGAGGAGATTGAGAACTTACTCAAGCATGGCGCTTACGAAATATTTAAGGAGCAGGACAGTGAAGCTGAGGCAGCTAGCAAACAATTTAGCGAGGAAAGCATCGATCAAATTCTTAGCCGCAGTACCACGATTGTTCATGATCCAACTCGAGGTAATGGGAACGAGACGAAAAGTGTCATGTCTTCGTTTTCAAAGGCAACTTTTGTAAGTTCGACTAATCCAGACGAGGAAGTAGACGTTGACGATCCAAATTTCTGGACGAAAGTGATTGGCTTAAATGGAGTTGAGGAACAGAAGAAAACAGAGCCGTCACCTTTGCAAAAAAGACGTTGCCGTCGTAAGGTGAAGTCTTACCTGACTGACGACGATAAGACTTACATGATTGATGGGAGTGAAGATGAACGCGCTTGTCGCAAAAAATTGTTTCGAGGGATGGAAGTTCAAAAAGACGAAGAGTTTGTAATTTCCAATGAGGATGATGATGACGATGACGATATGAGCAATTCATCAATGACAGAAGACGACCATTCTGTCGATAACAAGCGAAAGCGCACTCAGTTACTAAACATACCGATATTTCACCATGTAGAACGAATTATCGAGCTTCTTGGAAGTTTTGGATACGGGCGATGGGATGACATGAAGCGGCATTGTTCAACATTACAAGCGTACCCAAATGCAGAACTAATTCAATTTGCTCAAAAGTTTGTCACCGGAATGGTTCGCGTGATGACAGCAACAACGACTTTCGAGCGTATTGGCTTAGGATTGGAGCCTAGCCGAGTGTATATAGTTTCGAGCACCCCTCCTCCGTTGCTAATGGGATCTGCGTCACCAATTGAAAGATATGCGTATGAACTCAACGTTTCGGCTCGCCGCTTTCCTTTTCTTCTTGCCATGATGAAGGACATGCAAGTTGAGAATCTGCTGGCTGTCGCAGTACCTCCATCGCTATGGCTAACGGATTATCAGAGTAGAACAGCACGTGGGTTTCGTACGAAGCTGCAACAGATTGACATCATGTATAGGCTGAGCGAATTTGTGCAGCTAAACTTCAGTAAAGCGCCGGCGCTCGTTCATACTATCGAGTGTCTACAAAGTATTGGAAACGAAGCTGTTGTTCAAAATATGATTGAATCTGGTACAGTTCCGCCATTACCTGTTGAACTGCCTATTAAGCAGAAAGAAACAGTCAAACCTGCATCTGAAATAGAGACGTTTAAAAAAACTGAAGTAGTCTCTGTAGAAGATACTGCAAGCAAAGATGAAAAGGCTGCAGTGACAACAGATCGGAATCCCATCGCGTCAACTCTTTCTTCTAAAAGCGAGAAATTGGACGAGGCTGAATGCAAGATGATATCGTCTGCAGAGGTTGCGACGCATGATAATCATACTATTTCTCAATCCGACGAAGTAAAGTCAGTTGAAAAAAATGACGAAACAATTGATATGTCATCCGAGAAACATTTGGCTATTGAAAAATACTCGAAGACTCCACCTGACTGCGTTAACATTCCTGGTTCGGGTCCGACCCAAACTCCAACAGAAACGAGCGACGACAAGAACGAAAAGAATGTCGACACTTTGAGTTGTGAAAATAAATTTATCCCTAGAAATACTGGTGCTGAAAATGAAAGTGATTCGTCATTACGTGAAAACGCTGGTAGTGGTCCTGCAAAAGAGCCAATAGTGCAAGGGAAGTCCGGCCCATTAGCCGAAAATGAGCGGATGCAGGCAATGCGGATCCTTGGATCATTGCCTCCTGTTAATTCCCCTGAGCTGGTGGCACCTTGGTGGATTTCTCGTGTAGATGACGTTATGCTTTTGATACATGTGTATCGTGAAGGATGGGTTAAAGGACGAGGTATACCCAGTCAGATGGTAAACATATCAACGTTGTTTGGACACCGCGCAAAGTGTTATCCGACTTCTAAATGGCCCTCTATGGCCATCTTAAATCGGCGTCTGAAGTTGCTACTACACTTGTGGACATCCACAAAAAGCACTAGCATTGCACCATCCACGACATCGATTGCTACAGCATTGAATTTAACCACCTCAAAGCTTCAGCGACAGCAACAGCTTCTCGATCTGCAGCAGAAACTTCAACACCAACTTGAGCATCAGCGTGTGCCACATGCAAAAATGTCGGCCAATAATGTACGACATAATCAGTTTGCGAAGCTTGTGTTTTCATTCGGAATTCCAGATGTTAGCACTTGTCAAGACATGCGCGAGCGCAATGAAAAATGGCGCTATTTTTTGCAAGACAGTCAATTAAATATTGGACACTGCTCACTAGAGGAACTTCTCGCTGAAGCACATGATCTGGAGCGTGTATGCCGTCATCGTTTGCGCGCAGCTGCTGACAGACAGATTATCAGTATGTTTAGCAACGAAGACTCGATTTTGGGTGGCAAGCGTGGCTTTTGGCTTCTTACAACTACGCAGTGTCGACGGTTAGTGCATCGCATCGATCTGTTTCGGCTGCTTCGGACTCAGATCCTTATCTTACCACCAGCTCAGCTCGTTGAAGTAGTCGCTCGCGTGGTCAGGGTACAGTCAGTGTCTACAGAGTATCCAGCCTGGTGGAGTAGTCCAAGGCATGACATTTTGCTGTTGCAGGGTGTTGAATGCTACGGACTTGATGAACATTTGGCTTCGGTTTGGAAACTTCCGCTGTTTAGCTCTGCAAATACAACAAATTCGAATCCAGGATTTAGCTGGGTAGAGAATTATGTGACAGCACTCGCATTAACGTGTCGCAATTTGCTTATCAAAGTGCTTAAGAATCGAGCTGAACGACTCATTGATCTGAGCAATGACGACACGGAAATATCGCGCTCGCGACCTTCTCGCAATCAAGAATCGGAGACTGTACGTCGCATTCGAGATATCGGGGCCATGCGAAAAGAAGATCCACACGTTGTTCCGTCAGTTCGTTTACGACAGATTTTTGAAAGCAATACATCGCAGCGAGAGAAGCGTCGTGAAGAGTTGTCTCCAGTAAAGTTAAACCCGATTAAAAGTCTTTTGATGCCAGAAGAGGAGACGGCCTTGATGCAGCTAGAGGATCCATGTTTTTCCACGCACGTACGAGCAATTTGGGCTAAGCAGAAAAAGCACGATGAAATAAAGGACGCAAATGCTCACTCAGCACTGTCATGTAAGGCTAGCAGTGATGCACTAGAGGATACGGTGGATAGAAATGGCAGCAGCACTCAAGACATGGAGATGACATCACCATCGTCTAAGAACAAGGGCAATAATGATTCTGGAAAAGTTGCGAAGGAAGTTCACGTGTCTATGAGTAAAAGACCAGTCCGAGCTGCTGCTGTAGCTGCGATAAGTAAGCTGAACAATTCGAGAATTTCAAGTAGTGGTAAGAGTCAAGATCTCGATGTAGCTTCTGATAAAGTTACTGTGGCGAAAAGCGAGCCAAAAAAATCTGTGCAATCTTGGAATGTGATCGTGATTGACTCCTCTGATGACTCCGATTAAACAAAATTATCAAAAACTTGGTTAATACTGGAGCAAGCCAAGAAGAATGTTATGAAGTTCATGTTAAGAGCAATAATCGTCAAGAAAAGTAAAGACTTTATATAGTAATCTGAACAAACTATGTACAACGTTTTTTCTAGAACAATATTTTCTATCCTTTTTCTAAAACATTAAATCGAAATTGATGGCCGCCGAGCAAGCTAAAAGCCGCGGTAATCGTGCGTTTGCTGCGGGTTTATACTCTGACGCCGTTGCCTGTTTCTCCGAAGCACTGGCGATTGCCCCTACCGATCCAAATGTGCACGTTTTTTATAGCAATCGTTCAGCAGCACTACTGAAGCTTGACAAGGCTGATAAAGCACTTGAAGACGCAGACAAATGTATCACGATTAAGCCAAAGTGGCCCAAGGGATACTCACGTCGTGGCGCTGCACTGTATGCTCTTGGACGATACGCTGATGCTTATAGAGCTTACAAAGATGGATTAAGTCACGACACATCAAATTCAGGACTGCTTGAAGGTCTCAAAGCTGTAGAAGTGAAACTGGCCACCCAGGGAGCAGGCATATCATCCAGTACATCGTCGACTTCATCACCACTATCAACATCTACAATTAAAAGTTTCTTGTTTGGCAGCAAACGCAATATTTTTCAGCTGTATCAATTTATACTACGCACCATGCTGCTACTCTGCTTCATTAATTTCTGGATTCCGATGCTGCTATCTAGCTCTGCTGCCTACGGGAATTTTTTTAAAGTGGCTCTCGTTAATCATACCAGTTATTTAGCCTTTACACATGGAGCCCCGAGATGGAGCGCTGCCTATTCTCAACGGTTGCTGCTTGATCCTGCTGCTCAGATCTTGTTTTTCTGTCTCGTGTTCTGGGTCTCGGACCCGCACGGTCTGGCCATGATGCCTGTTTTCCTATTGGAAATGGTGCACTATTTTTCCTATGTGCAGTCGTTGTTGGAGGTGCTCGGATTGGGTAACTTAAGTATTGTGACATTTGTGACAACCAAGGCGTTGGTACCTCTCACAGCTTTAATCATCAGTGATCCAAGCTTTCCAGCACTGACTACTCACGCCAAGTGGACAAAATTGTACAGTCGTATGCCACAGGTCGCGGCTAATATTGATTTGGCTATCGGCATTTCATTGATCGTAGAGATGCTATTGCCAACGCGCAATTTTTTGCTGCTGATACTGTACTGGCAAGTCTTACGTGTTCGCTATATGATCTCACCGCAACTACAGGAAGCTTTCCGTATGCTACATGCCTCAATCCTTTCAGCAGTCAGCCATCCGCGCTGCCCATCTGTAATTGGCAACGTATATGGTAAACTTCATGGATTCATTACTAAAATGGGCGATTCTACAGCGCAACATCAGTCTACCTCTGGCACTGGAGGGCTAGCTTCGCGTTGCAATATCATGTAGACGATGCGCTATGAATGATCGAATCGTAACTTCAAGAAGGTAAACTGCTGAATTGGCGGACCGACCAGCTTAAACAACATTTTGTTTGGACAGTGCAATTATCGATGCTCTGTTTAGAAATTACATTGCCGAATTTGGAGCTAACAGCTAAATGGATTCATGAGTTAATATGCTTACTGTTCTGTGAACGCAAATATGAACTCGATCTTACAATTGAAAAGTAATTTTACTTTTACACATCAATAATAATTGCACAAACTTTCAGACCTACCCATAAGCAAAAAATTATTTATTTTATTCAAAAATTCCATTGCATAAATACACCGAGTTGTAACTCACGTACTTGTATGACCGTACATGGTGTGTATTACACGCTAAGTGTAATCATACAGTGGTGTGGCTTACACCGTAACAAGAAGCAGTAGTACTATAGTAGTCGGGTTTTAATATACTAACTAGGTATCACTACATTGACTAGAATAACCTACTCGGAGACAACTGGTTTTTAGAATTTACCCAACTAAAACAAGGGAATACAGTTTCAATTCTGAACAGAAGTGTTCTTTGCCTTGGTTAAGATTTCAGTACTTGGAGGAAGCGGGTTGCGATCCGCTACACTCGTACTGGTTCTTGGAAAGAACGTAAGGTCATTGACCTTAGCTTAGCAAAGAGCTACGGCAGCCCCGCTGCACTAGGTAACGACTGATCCTCGATGCAGATGGAGGATATTTGCCCCAGGGCATGCAAGACAGGCTGATATCCCTGCTGGATCCCGAGGACGTGGAGCACCTCGTTGCGCAAGGACCCGAGGCCATAAGCGCGCGCCTAGAGGCGCTTCCAAGTTATGAAAATGCTTTGTTAGAGGACTTATAGTAGAAGCTGTCAGCATCGACTGCGTCCATGACGCCACCGTCGACAACGGATCATTTCTTCCGACCCAGACCGCTCATGGAGCGTGAAGACCTTTGAAGGTAAGGATGAAAAGAATCTTCTACTTTGAGTGAGAGAGGCTGATACGGCTATGGCATCCACCATGCTTCAAAAATGTGCAACAGCACGTGGCGCTAGCTATCTCCAAGCTCGGGGGCCGAGCGCGAGATTGGGCACTTACGTGCGGTGCTTCGGTTGAAGCTGCGTTCCTTTCCGGGAAGGAGCAGAAGCGTCAGCTATATAAATTGCGAGTGATCTCGCCGCCTTATCAGGCATGTCGCGTGCATTTCCTTGCTATCCGACAGGGCAAGAAGGAGTTGGTCGACTTTGTCCAAGAGTTGAAAATCTTATTGCCGGGATGGCAGCAGATCCTCCGAGGCGGTTTCACCAGGGTGTATTCTGTCAGCAATGGCTGTGCAAACTTTGAAAGAAGTGAAGTCCAGTACAGTACCACGAGATAATCACAATGAGCAGCGCCACACCAAAAAAGACCCTCACCCCGGCCCACACACCGCGCTCGCCACGGGCGACAAATTTTCTCGGCGATGGTTCGGAGGGAGTCGACTACCTTTCGCACTCCGGATGGAGCAAGCGCGACCTTATTAGCTGCGGACCGCCAAATACGACATGGTGATCAAATTGAACGATATGATCTCAGGCATTTGAGGCATAATTACTTGCAAACGATGTATTTCAATCATATATTGCTATAAGCTCAGATTACAATGCGACATCACTGGTTTACTTGAAGCAGCATTCGTATGAGCTGAATGAATCTTTGGACTAATAAAAGCCTTGGAAAATGCGATGACGTCCATCGAGGCTTAATATACAAAGCGTTTGAAGTAACATTTGTCAGATTCGTGTTAGCTATTGGACCAAAGTGCGGCAGCGGATTCGCGCTGTTAGCCATTGCGTAGAGTATATACTGACAAAACCGGAATTTTACTAACTGATAAATACAAAAAATGTACTCAACGCCTGAACTCACCTCCATTGATCTTCTACCCTATCCAAACAAGAAAAATCTCACGCAAAATACCCACAATTACATACAAAACATGTTGGTAATATCACGTCGTCTTTTCGAGACTAATTCCGCTCAACAGCTCCAAAGCTATAATTTCTCTTCAATTTCGGAGTGCTTTTTGATTTGCTCGATCACGCTACACTAAAAGCTGATTACCATCTTCAGTCGCTGTCAGCACACAACAAATACAAAGCTGATGAAGGTCTCGTGAGCGCCAAGCCAGAGTTCGACAATTGAAACCCTACAGTTTTTAAAATGTTTTTGTCATCGATTTAAGTGCGAGATCTTTATAGTTGACATATCCCTCTTGGTCTTGCAATAATGCTTCGCAAATCTCAAAAGAAGGATCCAGGTCATTAAGTCCAGTAATGCATAGTGTAGTATCGACTCTTTCACAATCCATCCTCGCAATGATAAATAACAATGTTTGGTGTAGGTGATGTGGCGCGATGTTTGTCTGTGCAGTGGGGCTGCCGTAGCTGTTTCGCTTAGAGGAAGCTGGGTTAAGGTCGGTGACCATCGCTCTATACTTAAGTGTAAATATAACCTTAATACGAGGCTAATTAACTCTTCCGTTTTAAATGTGTATGGTATTTCGCGGGTTTATCTGCAGTAAAGCCACCTATATCTAAATCTGTTGGTTTTCCTATCCATATAGCAAAAATTCCGATTAAATGTAAAACTACTGGCTGTTCCAGCCACGTACTGACTTGTTGTCAAAGAGGCACCATATTGTGTAACTCACACCATTGTGAGATCACATCATCTTGTGTGGCCTCGTTACACTCTCCCACCATCAAGATTATGAACAACTACAGTTCACATTCAACTGTCGCTTCGAAACTCGTGTGTTTTAAACACCACAACACCACAAGGACTTTCATCACGAATTCTGTGCTCAATGAGCCTTGTGTCGAGGACACGGAAGACACCCAGTCTCGCTAATTCCAAGAACGCCCGCGGGCAGAGCCCTTCTTTGTCTTCTGCACGCGGTGCAACTCCGGACAGCACGTTCGCGGTTTAAAGGGAAGCGCAACCCAAACTCTCGGTAACCGAGTTTCGCGCACCGCACCAACCACAGGCGATGAATTACCTCGTCAAGGAATTAAAGGAAGTCAACTTTGAGTCGGATACTCCTATCCCAGGATGGGAAAAAGAGGAGGGCGAGGTGCCCCAGCGGCGCGACATGGGCCCTGCTTAAACCTGGCGGACGCCGTGTTCGTTTCCTGAACTCTTTACTTCGGAGAAAGTGGTTTCATTATCAATGGCTTCGACGGGGCACAGAAGCAACAACCGGATGATATCCGCAGGTCGGCTCTTATCCACGGTCGGTCCTTGACCCTCGTGTGAAATACGGCTTCTGCTCGAAAGATCCCGCTGCAGAAGCGAAGGACTCGATCACTCTATCGCTGGGCGTCTACGTGGTGGGCCCCCCGGCCACTACACAAGCTGAGCTTGACGTATGCAAAGCTCTCCGAGCTCGCTTCTTGGTTCCTCACGAAATCACGTGCCGCACTCGACTTTGTGCTCAAAGTGGAGGCGCTACTGTACCCGCAATGCGGATGATTCCTGTGGTACTCACCCCCGGCAAAACCACTACAGATGACGAAGAGCTCTTTGGGCGATGGTTACAGCGGCACAAGAAACTCTCCTCGCTGTACAACTTACAGTTGAGCCACAGGGAGGTGGACGCGCGTGCGGAGCGCCAATTTCGTTTGAATTTACCAACTCAAGGCGCGTCGCCGACTTCCTGCGTTTTCGCCCTGCGACGTATGGCTTGATCCTACACGCTTTCGCAAGCCTTGTGGTCTCTCACACGGGTGAGTCTGTGACCACAGCTTGAGCTCAGCTCATGGCCCTTCCGCTTCCCTGGCTTTTGACAGGAAGCGCGGGGCGCATGACGACGTGGAACGTCATGATCTCTCTGATCGTAAGCGTTTACGACGTCTGGGCAGTCTTCCCGAAGTGGCACCTCAAATTCCCACGAGCTCTCAGAGTCTAGGCTCCCTCTCTACTTTACAAGATACTGGGTTTGAATCTGTCGACGACGTCGACCCACAAGCCGTTTTACGCGATAGTTGACACCACCGTTCTCGTCAAGAAGAGTCAACAGCAAACGACGACGACTGGGTCGATCGCCGTCCAGTGACTCGCAATGCTCTTCGAGCTCTTAAGTACTAGATCTTTCGCGATCGGGTCTGCGCCGAGCACCATGCTGGGGTCGCATACCACTGTGTGGAAGACCTAGAGAGCTTGGTACTTTTTGAGTTCCAACTGCCTCACGTTTGTTACTATCGCGCTCTGTCAGAGCGGCCCCTAGCCGACAAGCAGCCGATAAATAACTTCGTGCGATGGTTGAGCGCCTTGCGCCGCTAAAAAGGAAAAAGTTGCACTCCGTGCTTAGAACCTGTTGCTGGTTCAGCTTCTGGGTGGCCGAGCATTTTGGGTGCCGCCCCGGTGCCAACACTTCCGCGCTTTCTTGTGCCGGATTCCAGCACGACTTAAACAAGTCCACATAGAGCACCGAATGGGTGCGCATTCTTCTGGGAAGGTTGAGCGAATACGCAAGGTGTCGCTTGACCACGACCTTAATATGCTCAATAAACCGTGAACAGAGCTTCGTCTTAAAGACAGCAGGGAATGCATGTTTAGAGACATTTTTTGCACTTAATAAAACCAGGCCTCCAACCTCAAGGTTATCCACATTCTTTTCTGCATGCCTTGGCTTTCAGCCATCGCATCGCGGACGTGTCGATGGACACTCAGTCCGGTAGTCAGGAAGGCATCTATTTCTCCAAGGACAGTGAGGGGGCAAACATCAGCTAGCCGTTCGGCTATTCCTCCCCTACCACGACCTGAGCCATGGGATGGCGATGTCAGTGGGACGCGCGAATTAACAAACCCGTTCACGTAGAACGATGTGTAGCCAGTAACGATGTGTAGACAGTAGATGAGAGCCCTGCATCGTTTAGAGCAAACACTACGAATGGCAACATAGAGCTCCAGCACTTCGGCGTCTTAGCGCAGACGCTGCGAACAACGTCTTCAACGACGCATTTCACGAGATCGGTCTGACCATCGGTCTGCGGATAACCCGCTGTTGACATAGTCAACTTGCTGTCCAGCACTCTGAAGAGTGTTAACCGTAACTCTTAAGTGAAGCGCGGGTTTCTTTCAGAGACAATAGACTCCGGGTTTCCATGTTGCTGAAAGGCACGATCGACAAACGCCGTCGCTGTACCGACACCATCGATGATGTCCGGCACTGCCGCAGGAGCCATCATGATCAAACGATCCTGAAGAGCCACTGCATCCGTGTTGCCTGCCGAAGTCCTTCGGCAGGCCAAGCACAAACGGACTGCCAACACCTAGAGGGTACCGGTAAACTTGCCAGCGGCGCCGCCGCTTTTGGAGAGAGTTTCACATTCTGACACGCGCACATATGTGCCCGTCCATTTGTACAGCTTGGTCCATCAGTAGCAGCAATCCACCGAGCTGTACGTCCTCTCACGATCGAGATGACCAGTGAGTGGGGTGTCGTGGGCCTCAGAAAGGATACTGTACTTCAAATTCTCATCGAGAGGAACCACAATATCCGTTGAATCGGTGCTATAATACAGCAACCAGTTACTCAACGAATATCGGTGCAAGCGTGCGCGCAATCACGACAACAACGTCTTGTCCGAGTTTTCAAACTCCTTGCTACCGAGTGTTCGTAGCAGCGCTACGCACATATCATCACCCGCGTGTGCGGCGCAAATCAAATCTATCACTGATGACGTCACCGTCGTGACATGAGCAAGCTTATAATCAGGTCTTCATGACAACGCATCAGCCAAAACATTCTGCTTTCCTGGTTGACACGTCACCTCGAAGTTATATTCTGCAAAAAATGGGAGCCAAGTGGCCATCCTCTGCGAGAGGTGGGGCGACTAAGTCGCAGTGCGTTAGGAGGCATGATCTGTGTAGATCACAAATCGCTTTGAACCAAGCAGGTGCACCCTGAACTTGACAAGTGCATACTTCATCGCAAGGAATGCCTTGTCGTGAACTGGGTAGTTTCTCTCCGCAGCCTTAAGCCGGCGAGATTCGACAGATCTAACCCCTCGGCGTCTGCTTGCAGCAGTGCACAGCTGATGGCAAAGTCCGAAAGCGTCACAGACGACACAAAAAGGACGACCGGGGTCTAGCAACGCCAGTATTGGTGCATTAAGGAGGCTGTCTTTGACCCTGTCAGAAGTCTCCGATGCCCGGTGTTCCGACACCATTCCCTATCCTTGTTAAGGAAATTTGACAATGGCCGTGCTAGCTCTGCATAATTTGCGCTATATTTGTGTAAGTAGTTGGCGAGGCCAAGCCACTTGCACAAGTCCTTTTGACTCCTTGGATCGGCCAGTCCACAATGGCCTTGACATTGGGATCCGCTCGAAGGTTCCAGAAGAAGGACTCTAAAAAGAAAAAAATCTTCCTCGCCACAGATGCATTTATCACACCTTATTTGTGTGTATACACTCAAGCAGCGCTCTCAAATAAACGATGTGGTTTTCCACATCTGTCCTTCCGTTCCCCACAACACTTTGGACGAGATGTCGTCGAAGTATGTCTGTGCATACGCCCGATGGGACCTGAACAACTGCGTCACAAGACGATTAAATGTTTCTGGCGCATTTGACAGTTCTTGGGGCACTCCCAGAGCATCCAGCTCAGAGTGCTCCCCGCTGTCAGCGGAATATCACTCGCTCTCATGAGCAATTGGTAATAACCATCGACCATGTTGTGTGCGCTGTACGTTGTACAGCCAACCATATTGTTTCGAAAAAGATGCTTTTGAGGAATCGGTGATTGTGCGGAGTGTAGACAGCGTTGAGCTTTTTGTAAGCATGAACGACACACCCCTTGCCGTTCGGCTTCCGGACACGAAACGGAGAGACTTACTCTCACTCACCATTCCTGCGTCGTGCTGTGCACGGAGAAAGGCGTTAATAACATCGCACTGCTCCATGGGCAGGGGACATTGGGGTGTTACGCAGTATTTAGTTTCCGAAATCAGTTCAATCTTTTTACGCACACCCCGGTCCGAAGGTAGGACCGACGGCGGGGGCTTCGGAGACGTCGTCTTGAAATTTCATTACCAAAGGATAATACGGATCCAAGGGTTCCTTCAGGATCGACGATCCACTTCGTGCGTTCAGCACCCTCTTAGTGTCCTCCAGAACAGCTTCATCCTGAAGCGACGACGTGTTCATCTCCTCGTTCCGTCTTATAATGACCACCTCGGCTAAAGTTCCTGCCTTCAAGGCTCCGCCAAACTCTTCGAAGGACATCTCGTCCATCTCAAGAAATGCATCCCCCGTGCGAATAGCCTCGATGATGTCATCGCCGCCTTCCTATCCTGTCATACCGTCCGCAAGGGGATATAGCTGTGCGCTATCGTCTACGATAGACACCCTGGGTCAGGGTCGAAGCCCTGCGTCTTGCAGATAGCATACGGCTTCGCCATCTCCTCTCTATAAAAGTTTTAGGTCTCATTGAGACCAGTGGGAAACGCACTCGGCGTCGTCCAGTGTCCCCACTCCCTGCCATCGAAGCCTTGATGTTATATACAACATCCGACGAAAAGCTGCTATTTTCGCAGTCTTCGTCCAGTGGACAATGTTGATTTCTACGCGCATCATGAGGGCCTTGCCTAGGATGCCTTGGACCTCCTCCAACCATGCCACTCTTGGTATGCATCAACTGCTTTGAAACGTGAGCAGTGCCCAGTGGATTACGTGCCACTCCACGTGCATCATTGGGGTCTCGCCCCGATGCCTCAGATCTTGGCCGACCACACCACGCCTGACAGGCAGCGAATGCTTCGATATTTGAGCAGTGCTCAGTGATTTAGGTGACGTTCAGCCCTCAAGCCAAAGTCGGAACTTCTGTCCAAAACACCTACTGTGTTTGACAACTCGGATACTCCGATCTCCAGCATGTTGACTGTCTTGGTCCAGTGCCCGCCCCACAACCCTTGCAGAGGTTGATTTATGACTCACCAAAGCTCCACCAGAAGATGTGCGCGTAGCGTTCAAGGTCTCTGACCTCTGGTCAATCCATGGCTCATGGTGTCCCAACCATGCCATAACAAGTCTGAGTTCATACCTTGAATCCAAGTCTAGGGCTAAGCAGCGTTCCACACTATCAAAGTGCGAAATTGACATTGTTGTCCACAGGAACATTCGGCACAGCGGCACATGTCCTCGTCGCTATGCAAACAGTGATGATGTCACTCAACCGCGCTTTCAGCGCCTCAGCGTACAGTTGACTTCCTTCCATCATGGAACGTCGAGCATAATTTCTCGACACCCGGAGTCCATTAGGATCTTCCATGGCTTGTCAAAGCCCCACTGTTGCTTTTACAAACAGCAAGCCTGGCTTGCATATACGTTCCGTGTTCAAGATTACGGAGCTCTTCGGGGCTGAGATCTGCTGCCTTCTACCTCCATGAGGTTCGAGAGAACTCATTTTTTTACCAGTAGACCGCTCCACGCCTACTGGTTGTTATCGTTTCCCTGCGACAAACCAGAAAACTGGTCAATAGCGAAACATCTGTTTGATGAATCTTGACGCGCCTTGTGCAGAGAACAACCAATTCGAAGGCGACGGGTACCTCCACAAATTAAACAGTGTCGGAGGTTCGAGCGCTGCTCAGCCTCCTCGTCCTCAGTATAGCTGAGATCCATCGGCTCAGGCCCACTCGACGAGCTATGAGGGTGTGCATTCCAACCAAGTCGTGCCGTGCCGACCTAAAGTTGAAGTCGGCATTCAATGCCACGTTCACCGCTTCTTAAAAAGATGACGGGTGCACACGGATGACTTTCAGTATGTCCACGCCAGTGCCGAGGGTTTACATAAAGACGGTAACTGTGGCCAACTCGGGAAGAGGATTGGCTGCCATATCAGCAATTAGAGTACGCAATTCTTGAGCAAAGTGCACTAAGATCTTCTTGCTCTGTCGGGCGGCAAGGAAACGCGGTCGCAAGCGATATGCCTAGTTAGGCGGCGGGAATACTCGTGAAAGCTGCAACTTCAGCTCCGTCAAGGAGGGAAACGCCGCTTTGACCGAAGTACAGCATTCTCTTGCTCGACCCCCGAGTTTGCAGATAGCTAGCACCACTCGGTATGAAGCTTGGTGAACACCATGACCATTTTGACCTCTCTCACCCAGATAGTGTTTCCCCCCATCCTTGTCCTCGAAGGTCTTAATACTTAGCATGAGCGGCCTTGGTCAGGGGCGCAGTCATCCATCGCCAACGGTGGCGCCAAAGGTGCAGTCGACGCTGACGGCTTCTGCTGTAGGTGCTCTAACAGAGCATTTTCATAATTTGGAAACGCATTTAGACGCGCGCTTATGGCCTAGGGCCTTTGTACACGAGGTGCTCCACGCCCTTAGGGCCCAGCAGGGACATCAGCTTATTTAGCCCGTCCTGCATGCCCAGGGGCAAATAGGAGTACTCCTCCATCCTCACAGATGATCAGGCGTAGATTGACTACGAGTGCTGTCAAGTGCAGCGGAGCTGCCGTAACTTTTTGCTTAGAGAAAGCTAAACTCACCGACCTTACACTCTTTCTAAGAACCAGTACGAGCGGAGCGGCTCGCACCCCGCTACTTCTAAGTACTAAAGCCTTATCGTGCCAAATGAACATTTCCGTTAAATAAACTGTATTAACTTGTTTCAGTTGCGACAGAGCCGCCAATATCTAAATCGCTAGTAAATATTGTTTCAGCAAACAATATAGTAATATGCATTAGTACTGGCAATACTGCCACGTGTTGGCTTCTTGTTACGATGCAGCCACACCACTGTGTTATTACACTAGCTTGGGTAATACGCACCTATGTACGGTCGCACAATCTTGTGCGACCTACCCGTTGTATTAAATGAAGCCTCAATGCAAGTGCCGTTTCTTGGAAAGAATTTGCTGTGGAATAGCATTGTCGACCGCAACGCGTCCTGTGCTCTTGACATAGCTGACGGGAATTGTCAACAGCTAGCAAACGATAGCGAAATCTCTCTCACTGTGATGAATACTCCATTCGACATACATTTGAAATAATTAGTTTTGCAAATGAGAGTGGTTATTGCACCAGCAACGTATAATCGCTTAGTGACACAATCCTCGCTTATCGCTTCAAAAATCGCCAAATGGTGTTAAGGTCTAGCAGAAGAGGCGATACTTACAATTGAAAAATACGTCATATGCGTGCCCCAATTCTGGCTCTTCACAAGTTCAGATCGGTCATCCCACGAATCTCAGCCTTTGTAATGTGCTGTTCTTGCTTCGAATATATGCTCAGTAGCTTGAGTTCGTGATCGCGTTCCAGTCTTGCTAGTTAGAAGAAGAATATCGCTTACCATAACAAGAAGCTGTTTTTAATTAATTTAGCCTTCGTCAGCTCCAGTGTATAATCGCGGTGTTCAAAGACGTTTGCGGTTCTTATAGATTTACCACCATCGCGTACAGCAATGTTCCATCATATTTATCACAGATACCAGCAAAATAGTTATGCTTCTTCGCCAAGTATAGGGTGTAAGCTAGCCATCTTCTTGTGGTAGCAAATAAGCATTCATGTAACGGGGTTGCACGTACTCTTGTATGAATAGACGGATCGTACAAGATGGTTCGACCGTATATAGGTGTATATTACACAAATCAATGTAATAACACAGTGGTGTGGCTAAACCGTAACAAGAAGCCACCACGTGGCAGAATTGCCAGTACTAATGCATATTACTATATTAATTTTGCTATATTAATAAGGTTTTGGTATATTAATCAGGTATTATTATTTTAATTAGGAAAACCTAGGGTTTATTTATGGGCGGCTCCGCCGCAGCTAAAACAATAAAATACAGTTTAAATTTTGCACATAAGTGTTCTCTGGCCTGGTTAAGGCTTTAGTACTTAGAAGTAGCGGATTGCGATCCGCTTCAATTGTATTGGTTCTTGGAAAGAGCGTAAGGTCGTTCAGCTTAGCTTCCTCTAAGCAAAGATCTACGACAGCCCCGCTGCATTTTACTTATTATAAGTATACAAGGTTTGCCACTAGCCGTCATCCAGTATGCCACAGAATGTCGGCACTGAGTGTAGAAGCTAGCCTTCTTTGGTACCGTAATTTGCAGGAGAAATTGCATTTTGAGGTCCTTGGTAAATCCATTTACTTTTTGACGCAAGCCATATTCACGCGCATCTCCAATTCGAAGTTACATGATTGGTGTATCCCTCGGTACCAAGTCATGATATTCCTACAGCAAAGGATAAAAAAATCTGTCAAATTGTTGAAGATTGTTGTTCTTATTCTCGCTTTCAAGTGTTTTAAAATGACATATTCGACTATGACGGATAACGTGCCTAACTATTCCTTTGATGCCAACCATACTACCTTGTTGACCTCACCAAATTGAGAATCTTTGCGAAAACCCCCAAGAGATAATTCTTTTGGACCCTTCAAGGCTCTACTGGAAGTAGTGAGAAAAGGCTTACCGCTTAAAGCTAACCCGGTTACTCCATTCGCAAATGATGTGTACTTACCCTTGGAGTTTCAGTGCTTTAACGCTCCCACTCCCTACCACAAAAAAATAACAGAGATCAACAGACCTTACCATCCAATGATAGATACTCTATGGAGAATACATCACCGCATCGTTCTTTACCTGTCTCACAAAGTAAATTATGGAGACCGCGACACAAATTCGCTTTGACACTCCATTGTGAGACTGAGGCTTTATGCTACTTCTGTCTTACTGCTCCACTCAAGGCAGTAAGCACTAACATAAAGCTTAATTCAAAACAATTCCATTTTAAACACCGAGGCTGTCGCAGCTTTGTGCCTGCGCAAAAGTGTTTCTTTTTTCTGATACAAGCGCTTTTGTGAATGACCGAAGGCTCACCAAGGGATAATCTCTTAATTCTCTGGCCTTTTGTTGAGGTTTATTTAGCGCCGCTCCAGCCACGCCATATCCTGAATGGAAAATCCAATGTCTCGACAACGTCCACGCTGTGAAAGACTTCAACTTGACATGAAATTCAGATAAGTTCCAATACTCTTTTAGGGTATTCGTAGCCAGACGCAAGGAATCGTTTGACAATCTTGTATCTCTAATACCGCTATGTACTGTCTTTTTGTTCTATCAGTTACGCGTCGTACGAGATTGACGCGGACTTTCGATGGATTAAAAAGGCCTACAACGTTTTTATCAAGTGCCAACAGCCCTGGGCTGTGAGCCCCACCTCTCTGTGAGAGAAGTTCTCCTTAGAGCTCGGTTGTCATCCCTTAAAACAAATCACAAAAGAGCTTTGCCCCCTCTTGGTAAATCACTCAGCGCTTACACTGATTCGAAGTTTCCCCGTGAATTGAATTGCTCATTGTCCGCTTGAGAATAAAAATTACTAACAGCCGAGAGCAAAGATGTCAAACAAGGCGCAGATGCTTCAGATTACCGCAGAAAAAACAATCACGAGTTCTACGGAGCTGATGGGCAGCGATGAAATCTTCTCCCCCTCCTCGGCATAGCAGATGCTCATTGATATTGGTGTGCTTGTAAAAAAGTCCGTTTCCAGTACCTCATCCTACCTTCGCGGCACTGAAGCTGTACTCCGCATTAAACGCGACCATACCGCTTCTTTAAGCGAAAAAAGTTTGACATGGAAGGTCTCGGGACAAGACCCACCACTTGGGGAAAACTTTATGTAAGTAATCATCACTACTCTCGGGGAAAATTCAGAAGCCAACGCGATGGTTCGATTTCCTCATTCCAAACATGGCGTGTCACTTCTCGCCACCCTTGACTGGTATGCCTCATTGGGCAGAGTTAACACCAGCTACATCAATCGCTTCATATACTTTATGTTGGGAGCGCCTTTTGTACTGAAGTATTACAAGCAAGTGCCCATTCTCGAGCGCGGACTTTCATCCTGAAGATTGCAAGTGCGGCTCGCTGTCGCTCCGTTTAGAGCACGGCAATCTCTATGGCCATTTCAACTTTCATAATTCAAAGGAACAGGTTATTCACACCCCGGCTCTTAAAGGCCGAGACAATCAGCATTAGCGGTCTCATAATGAGTGCCGACTGTGACTGAACCAAAGCTCGGTTGGGGTGCTCTTGTTCGTGCCTCACCGGTGCAATCTCAAATTTGGTGAGCATCTCCAGGCGAGATTACTACCTCCAGCCCTTTTGCCGTTAGTTTTCTGACTCCATGATGGACGATAGTATGTTAAGTTGGACTATTTGTCTCGGTGACAGGTAGTCGAACATCTCATGTTTTATCTTTGCAAAGGGCGCGGTCTTTCCATGACAGTCGTAAGATTGACTACAACGGCTACGTAGGGTATCGGAGCGCCTTGAGCTTTGCACAGATAGAGTTCTCACGCTTAGAGACTGTGTTCAACAAATGAGTTGATGTTAAATCGTGTTTTCGACAAAGCCAAACCGAAAGCGCTGAGGTTTCAAAGCGACAATATATAATCGGCTACCAAAGCTTCCACAATATATAACTTTAACATTCTCTTTTGATTGAGCTATTTAGATCTTTCGACGCGTGGCTTGCAGTTGATGTCTTCCACGGACTCCTTTCGGAGTTTTATGATCGTTCAAAGGTGTATTTGGAGCGCTTACAATTTCACGAACGTACAGTGTAAGCTTCGTACATTTGTGTCGTAATGTATTTAATACGATGTAGGATGAGATTACAATTCCTACCCCCGTAACAACTTTTATACGCACCACTGAAGTCATTCGTCAAGGATATAGCGCTTCCCATCGTCATCTATTGTAGCACATGGTGAGTAGACCTGTCCGGGTATTTCTTTCCCCTTTTCACTCAAGTGTCTTATGCTCACGTCTGCCCCCTCTACAGGTTTTGAGCACTATCCGCACCTCACAGGCGAAGAAAAGTATCTTAAAAGCCCATGTATGCAGCTCTAGACTATATTCTCCGCTTTGTGATAAAGAATGATTGCGATGCTGTATCTGAGAAAGAGAGCGAAGACAACGGCAGCAACATGTCCGACGTAAATAGTTCGCCGAGCAGGACTGGAAACGAATGTAACCTTGACGCTGTCGGCAACGACGAATGCGACAATGATACTAAACTTCAAGCTTTCATCTGACTCCAAAAATGGATCCGAGATAGTGTCCCGACACAAAGGAGAACAATAAACTTTCACCAGAAACATTTCGTGCATTCAGATGAATAAATTCTTGCAATGCTTGTGTATTTCTTTAAGGAGGCGTTGCCTTGTATCGCTGTACTGAATCCACTTGGTTCGTACGCTGACCGCTAAGCAAACTTTTCGATACAAAGCATGCTGAAATCGGGAGAATAGACTTAACCATTGATTGTTCAGCCCTAACCAGCGCTGCCAACTGAGTCGCAAATCGAAGCGTTCTCAACAACTTTGAGAGCACTCAAGCGCGTCCCATGAACGCTCTCATGACGTCTGTGTATATTCCAAGGAAGTACACAGACGGAGATTTCGCGGCAACCCGTCGTTTATTTAGCTCTTCCTCAATGCTTCAACATTATAAGCGGGAGAATTTGACGTGATTTTTTCAGCTGGACGAAACAATGGTTGTAACACTGGAAGTCTCCAGTTAGGCGATGAAAAAAGAATAGAAGATATTATTCGTGTACAATGTATTATACCATCAATCAGAAAAGATGAGTAATGTAGTTGAAATGGTCAACGATATTGAGCTGAGGGCATGGACGATTATCAAACGACAAAAGATGAGCGAGTTTCTGTATTTATGTATTTCGCGACGAAGTTAATTAAAGCTGATGAGTGCTCGTACACTCGTACACCAAATTTGCAGCTCTGGCACTCTTCAAAGGTTCCCTGTGATAGCCGAATGAAAGCACGTACAAAGTTTTCCTGCAAAGTTTTAAGAAGGTAACATCTACCATTCTCACCCGTAATGCCTAAAAAATGGCCATCCGGCCATAGAAGCTACAGCCGTGGTCGTGGCAATATCGATCGACGGAACACCGATCGCAAAATAGAAACGCCATCGATGAGTCCAGCAAGGTGCAACTGGAGCGCCGCAGTATGGTTAATGTTGCTCTGCAAATACGGCGATCGATCTAACCGCTGACGACACTGTAGTCTAAAATATGTCTACACGATCTTTTCTGGATGTTTGCGTCAATTCATACACAAACCCAATGATTGTCGATCAAATCCGCTACAATTGGCTCCATCTGAGGAACCAGATGAGCCAAATTCTCATTAAATGTAATGACAAAGCTGAGCTTAATTTCACAGAGCACAAACGCACTACGATAATGCACACCCCATCCGTGTTGTACACTGAAATATTCGCAATCTTGTTTTGGTACCCGCAGCTGAAATAATGATCCTTGTTTGAGGCTATATTGCTAGCAATTTGTCGTGCAAATAAAACTAGATTGACACAATCATGACAATTTATACTTTTTGTATCAATTACGCAATAAAGTGCAAGTCATTCGACCCAGCATTGTAGTCTCTCAAGCAAGCTCTATGGGGGATATCGCTTCAACGCGATTCAAGCGTTCCGTCTGGCAATGTGAATACAGATTAAAAAAGGTTATTATGTCAGATCTAGTGCTTGGCACATAGAACAAAAGTTGTTGAAAGTTTGCTGTAATGCGCGGATCTCATTCTGATGCAATAATAATTGGCAACCTTAATCACGCTTTTCTTGGACAGAAGCCGTTTGAGTGTATCCCCACCTGTTACGGCATCGCTTACAACAGCAAAATGGGCCATCTCCCCTGACGGCCCACAAAACCAACAATCCCGGTGCGTCTTTTGGAAGTCCAACAATAAGTTTTTAACGTTCAGACTGCCAAAAACTATCAGAACCGACACGCTGGTCAAAGGTGTCGACGCATGAGGTGACGGTTGTCTCGTCGACACACTTCGAATGTGCGCGCACAAGTTCTTACCCACTTATGCATATCGGGCCAGCAAAACATAGTGATTACCGACCAGAATGCTTTCCTTCTTCGAAACTGGCCATCTAAAGGGCAGATATTCAGTGTTTTGTACTTGAGATTCTGATTATTGAGTACTCACACACGTGAATAGTACTGATATACAGCAAGCTGTGGAGTCATGCATAGTGGTGCAAACACGCAAACTGCGCTGCAATGAAGCGCCATCGGAGGTCTTGAGCTTGTTGCTTCTCACTGATTTCAGCAACGCAGCACTAAATACGCCTACGCACGCGCTAGATATCTCCTTGGTTGGTAACACCATCATTGTGACACAGGGCTTTTACAATCAGGGCCAAGGAAAATGCATGTTGAGCCGACCTAATTTATTGTTTTACCTCAGCGGTATACTCGATAAAATGAGCCAATATCTTGCCATGATCTGGTAGCGACGTCGCTACTTACAACGACGAAATATCTGTATTGGTCACAAACGGTTTCAAGCTGAGCGGATGCACTTAGCATTTTCGGTGGCTTTGTGTATTATAAGTAGCCCTTGTTTTAATTTGGGTTATTCTTTTCTCTCACTATAAGCTAGCAAAGCTTAGGAGCTATCCCATGTTCATGCCTATCGACATCCGCTTGGGGTAATCCACAGCCTATGGCGAAGGATGAAGCGTCACAGACAGCATAAAATGGCCGACCTGGGTCGCTTTATGTGTCCCGCTTGAGCACCATTCGACACAATTTCATAAAGAACAAGTGAAGTTTCATGACATGTCGGCATAATTTTCAATATACATATGCAAGTGATAGACTAAGTCAAGCTACGCCCAATCGTTTATCTGAAATAAAAGCAAGGAACAGTTTATTATGACCGTTAGTTTTGCATGTTTTGCCCGGAAGCCATGCTTTCCGAAAAAGCGACCCAGAAAGAAAATCAAATAGGCGTCAAAGGCACACTCATCTAAATTGAGCACTACTTAAATTTGTTAAACGATTTTATCATAGTCATGATGTGGCCTGGACAGCTGAATTACCAGACGTCAAATCGTCGGTCGGCCTTAGATCGTAGCATAAACAATCGCTTCTCAAACATCCACCCCGGAGTACACACCGCAGTGAGAGGTATACTGCTGTCTCCCATGAGCCGAATAGTTGATAGTATTTATCAATCAGGTCAAGTGTATTGTGCCGCTACAAATGTTGATTGTAGCATATTATCGAACAATCTATGTTTGTGCCGGATTACCAGCATGTACAATTGAATACTTACCGTTATCCTATGACAAAACATCCCAGCGCCAGGTGGAACGGCTCATGTACTATTGTCGCACCCATTTGATGCTTCGCATCGATTCAAGCGTGTGTGACATCAAACTGCTTCCTTAATAAGGACCAGTGCCGTGTGGCAAATATTTGGTTCCGGGAACCAGGTAAAATTCAAATTCGGGGGCAACGCGCGTGGTGGATCTCGTGTCTCCGCGTCATGATACCACATCAACATCCCAATTTTTCCCGGGAATTGCTACCTCACTTTCCACACTCAGTGCTTCGCGAGAGGGGTTCCATCCATGACATAGATGATCAAAGCTCTCTTATCGATACCAATCACTATAAATCACCATCTTGAAATCAATCCAGACATCAACTTAAGATAATCCTTCGCCATAATGACAGCTACCTTCACGGGTTCGAACCATCCCTTGAACTACTCCGGTCACCCCGCTCAAAAGTAATAATCTTTCTCGCCCATATCTGCTTCACTGCTCTACACGGCGGGCGCGTTACACGGCAGTATTCACTCAGAAGTATTGTTACATTGCAAAAAGATGAGCTTTTATCATAGCCCCAAACTCGGTTTTTCCGCTTACAGTGACCCTTCAACGCCACTGGCTCTAGCACGGAAGTCAGCCGCAATTGTTCATACCCAGGAGTACCAATGTGAACCACGAGATATTATCGGGTATTTTTCTCTCAGTATAGAAACACTTCAGGGATAGCAATATACAAACGCTATTTTTGGTCGATTCCAGAGATTTAGACTTACTGCCGCATCCGCCTCTACACCAGGTATTTAACAATATAAATGCTGAACATTTTGGACAGTCTCATATCATGCACAAAAGCTGTCGTAGAATTAACTATTTACAAAAGTTCTTCTTCTCTTAAAAACTTGCCGAAAGCTAGCAGAAAATAAGTGCGTGGCATCCTTTTTGTCGATCTCCAATACATTCATGATTCATGACTTGAAAGCCACGTTAGATCTATAATGAGATTGTACTTTGAATTCGGGCCCAGAAAGAGACAGCAATTCATGCTGTCAGAGGGCTAAACAAATTGAAGGCTCAACGAGTCCTCAAAAGCATCTCTAATTTCCCCAACACGAGACGCACGGATACTGTATACTTACTAGATTCATCAATGCACCAGCATATTTTCTACTGTTTCAACAGTCGCATATCGTACGTGGTGGTAAGATGCCATCATGATTATTTGTGACATCACAAAGCTCGGTAGTTAATGCGAACAGCCGGCAACCCTGGGCCTTTGGTTCCTCTCTCAAGACAAAGGCGTTCCACTTTACCTAAGCTTCATCAACCACGCTCCATGAGGTGCATAAATTTATTTTCTTGTAGCAAGCCACTCTGCACCTACATAAGATCAATTTTAACCCGAGAGAACTTCGTCGGATGACTTTGATAGGGGACTTGACCATTCGCATCACTCAGCTGCAATCTAGGGTGTACACAAGACGCAGATGTTCAATTATCCTACAGACAAAACGTTTTCAAGTACTACGGAGCTGCTCATGACCAAAACATTCTTTCTTTTCTACTTCAGCATGGCTGAGATCCATCGCCGCCGACGCGCTCATTTAGCTTTCACTTCTGTTTCTCTACTCTTTCCCTCGTGACTGAATATGTTAATGTTTACCTTTAATACGACACTGACCTCATTTTCGTCCGAGGAATAGTAAAAGCGGAAGGACGCGGTGCAAATAGGACCTGTTCGGAGACAATGGAGGCAATATCACCTCCGGGAATTAATCTGACACGATCCCAGCGAAAGAGGTCCTAACGCTTGAAGATAGCTCGCAAGTTTTGCTTTCCTAGACGGATGGACATGAGTTTAGAGCGATCCCGGTACGCCTAGTAAGGCTGTAAGACCACCCGCGACATACATTGCATCAAAGCTTCTTGTGTTGGAAACACCTTTACCATGGTACTGTATGTTAGCTGTCGATTTGTTCGAAACATGTTTTGGCGTATCATTTTTACAAGCTCCACTTGCGAATACTGCACCGATGAATGTATTTTCTTTTTTAGATTTCTTATTAAATGAAAGTTTGCGTAACATCACACATCTCCATACGAGTACCTATTTGTAGCCGACGAGCGATGATATATAAATAATAAATCACAGCATGTACTATGTCAATGTGTCCTTAGCAATACTTCCACTTCTACGCGTAATCCGATCTTCAATTACCCAATGCAGCCTAATCAAAGCCAACTAGCCACTAAACAGTTTGAATCGATCACTCAACTGGGCGGAGAAGGACCTTAAAGACTCGACGTCGAACAATGGAGCCAATTTGATTGAAGATCACATTTGTTGGATTGACAATAGCAAGTGCGAATACAATTGACGAAATCCATTAATCCGATTTTTATCCTTACAGCGTCAGTCTCGTGAGATGTCCACTTCCACCTTGATAGGATTAGAAATACGCCATTTTTGTGGACGAATGGTTCCAAAACCTGTAACAAGAGATCAACAACAAACGACGCCAATCACTACAATTTTTTTTTCTGCTTTTCACATAACTCAATCAAGTGCTAAAGTTTGTTCTCAGTCGCAGTAAATACAGCAACCGCTACGAGTTCTAGAGCACCACATTCCTTTAGCGAGTCATCCTAAAATTCAAGCAAGATAGGATCCACGTCACAGAGCCCAGCAAAGCACAAGGTAACGTCGACTTCAACATTTATCGAATTGCAGCTGGTTTAAAAGCCCATTCACGAATAAGATAAGACAAGTTACGTATCTTAAAAAAAATCAACTCTCGCAAAAAAAAGACAATCGATCACCCCTAACTCTTAGTGCATGTCCGACTCAATTCAAATCCAAGAGAAAAATAGACCGCAGTTGCGCTTACGCATCCCACCTGTAGTGCACTTCAACTACCAATCAACACCTTCAACGCAAGACTTTGACACGTGTAAAATTTACGGCATATCTGGTATATTCCTTATCGATTTTTGAAACTCAAATCTGGGCAAAATTTCTATCTTCTAAGACTATGACTATGATATCCTAGAGTTTGAAGGTCAATTCTCTAAATCAAGACTATGCAGCTGTAACAGTAGAAAAAGAGCCGATGCGAGAGCGCTTGGCTGTAACAGGATCAACGTAGCCACTCACTGACAGCGCCCGCATGCGTTTCGTCGGGGAGTTTATGGCTGGATCAGTCTCCTCGATATTAGCCGAAGTTGTGCTTGGCGAAGTTGGCGCCGCGGCATTGACGGACTCCTCTTGATTATGATCATCCTCATTCTCTGTATCGTCTGAATTTGTGCCTTCGTCGCTTTTCGATGCTGATGTACATTTCCCACTCTTCTTTTCATTGTGATGGGCCTTGTAAAAGAAATCAAGTAGCAGACCCACGGCTTTGGCGTCGTCTACGTCTCCTCCCGGTATATCCCCAACGTCCTTGTACATCCGAGGCTTGAGAAGCACAGGTTGAGGTCTGTTATTAGACGATGCTGGTTGCACATCAAACTCCTTCGTCGGGATAGGTGGATCCTCACGGTTTTCTTTGAGTCTCTTGAGAAAAGCAGCCTCAAGTGCAACCAGCTCAACCTGAGCTTGCATGATCCTTAGGCGTGATTCAGGCGTGAGACTACATGGACGAAAAACTTGCTTACCGATACATTCTCCTCCTGTGAATTTCTTCGTAATGCGCATGGGCTCGCAGTTGAGCTTTTGTGATAGGTACAGACGTAGCATTGTGCCTCTTTCGATAGGCAAAAGACCCTTTTTAAAGTATTTAGTGAGCTGAGCGGCGTATCGACTTTCTTCTTCTGTCCATTTGCCTTTGCGAAGACCCGGACGTGCCTTGCTTTTCGTAGAGCGACTGGAAAGTTTCGGGGTGCGCGAGCGCTTGGGTGTAATCTTTTTTAGTTGACTAGAAATGTCAAGTTGGCCTCCACCCTTAGGTGACAACTGTTGCTGCCTCGTTGTAGTATTTGAACAATCTTGCGAGAGCGAAAGCGAATGTTGCGGTAGTGGCTCATATTCAGGCTCGACAATAGTAGTGTTCATGAACTGATTCGTTGAGGACATGAATGTTGCGACGCCCACCCCACTAAAACTATTGATTCCGTGAGAATTTGGAATGATGAAGCGAAGTGGAGCTAGTGTCGGCGCCTGAGGCCGTGCAGCATCAGATAACGGAGCAGTGCGCTGATAAATGATCGACTGGGGCTGCATGGTTGAGAAGGGCGGGACGGCATTCGTCGACGACGTACTGATGATGGCAGATCCACGATAGCTGGTACAAGTACTGGTGGAAGCTGAGCTGCCGTTGCTAGAAGGTGAACTCAGATGGACTAACGAACGCATATCCATGGAATTCTGTGAATCAGGATAGGGCGATACGCAGTACTGATCTGAATTGCGATGTGGGGAACGTCGAAGTGGCCACTGGCGTTTATATAGTCTTGATAATCCAGACAATTTTCATCCAATCGTTGTCGTGCTTATCGTCAATTGACGAATTTTTGTGAAAACCAACTCTTTTGCTCTATTGGAATAGACGGGTAAATACTTGTTCAAGGTGTACAAGCTTTGATACTGTTCCGCAAGTAAACGGGTTCAACAGGGTATTGATATCCAGACGAGCAAAGTTTATGCGTCATCCGAATCAGTCACTTCAACACGACTGATCGGTGTGATTGGCCAGGAAGGTCCGAAAAATCCCCGGCTCTGTCTCTTCGAAACTTCAACAAAAAAGATGTGTGACGGCTTGACGGCAATTCTCACAAACAAGGCTGGAAAATTACAAAGCACTTCTAAATGAAATTTATTTGCGTCGTCGACGAATAACCTTCGAGTTAACGCGTGGCGTCGCTAAAAATAATTAATTTGATCGGCGCGGATATTTACCCTGGCTTTGTGCTATATTGAAGCAGCCTTTTTTGAGACAGTTCATTAGGTCTTCACTTAATTCTTACATAAGTTCTTATGTACTATTACAATCATTTGGCAAAACTTCTGCTGGATCATGACCATATGGAAACTGGTCATGTAATTTTTTGTGTGAAAATCTATGCTAAAGCCTATTGCACCATTAATCTTTCACCAGACACGGTAGCCGAGAGGTGAAAATCGGTAACCTACCATGCTTTGTCAAATCTTCTCAGCATTGGCAACGGTAATGCTCACTAATCTGCTTTCTGCTATTCATGTAAAAGACTATTAAGCTGTTATTGTGCATTAAAATCGCGATGACTATCTACATGCCGCCCAATATTTCGTCGAAAGTGTGGATAATGATTCAGCCCGCTACTTTCGAAAATTTTGAGCTGCAGATCAGCACATCGCGCAAGCAGTGGAAAATAAGAAACGACCTGCAGGTTGGAAATCGCGATGCACTTACAAGACTACCTTGTGCCGACAACGAGAAGCCATAAATGCACTCTTTCTATTTAAATATTAGATGTCCGATGATGAGCTAACAGTTGACACCCTCGATTCTAGGTACGTTGATCGTTGGGACTCGTGATGAAACATGCAGCATCTGCTGCTGTTGTTGCTGCTCGTATGGCATATAGCGCTGCTGGCAGTGCAAGCTTGCACTGTACTCCCTCATGACTCGCTGCGTGCACTGCGTGCACGAGCACAGTAGTTCGCCGGTTGACACGTTACCCAGCCAAAAGACCAATTCGGACCACGAAATCTCATCCGTACACGGTTCGTGCGACGGCTCTACGCAGCAGTCGCTAATAGCAACTTGAAACGTGGAAATTTGATCACATTCACTCGTTACGCGGCTTCGTTTGTGTTTTCTGCTGTTGTTAAAAAAGCCAGATGAAGTTAATTTCAAGAACGTCTCGGACATTGTGGACTCGCGAAAGTTGCTCGGGAAGAAAGTTGTCGACGCGTTATTGTAGAGATCAGTTGACGAGCACACATTCAAAGTACTGAATGGTGACATTTGTTTTTTCGTTATTATTCGATCAGTGTGGCGAAGGTGCTGATTTAAGAGTACGCGTTTCGGCATAAGGAAAGTGGGACTGCTGTTGGAAGAAAATTAGATAGTGATGAATGGAGAAAGCAGACACGGCAAAAAAGACTAAGCGTCGCGTGCTGCGGCTTTCTACTCCAATGTCATAAACCAGGGCTGTATGTAACGTGCTTCAGACACCCATTTCAAAACCACCGTATCAGATAAACTGTCGGGTTCCACAGAAGAATAGGCAGTTCGAGCGTCTAAATATGTGGCCTTTCCTACGATGCAACATGTGTTGGGGTCAGGACACCGTGACTTACACATCGCGTTTTTACGAAGGGGTCAGGAAAAAACTAGGTCTTCCCTAGTTTATTGTAAGATATCCTTAAACTTGATACAACGAATTTCTTTTGTGCTATTTAACCGTACAAGAACTCTGTTTCACCTTGAAGTAAGGCACTAGAGCTGTCTAGAGCACTGCCAAACACAGAGTGAGGCGAGTTCTTCTTGCTTTTATCACAGTGAAGAGGATGCGCTGGTACGACTTTGTCGTTACATGCAACCATGGAGTGTGCTGGCTTTGTCACGCAGGGGTGATTGGTCTGCAGTACTAAGTCGGACAATATATGCACACTGTCACGACGGTAAATGCTTACGGAAACGCCATGTCGCTCGCGCATGATAGGGACCAGTAGTTGTGTAAACCCAGCTGCTATCTCACTCGACAGGTTCAATAAGCGCATGGGTGTTGCTCGACCAGTGCCTCGGATTGAATTGTGTAACCAGTCAGTAAGAGCCATAACCTTTACCTTGTCAGTAGTCCAGTAATCCAACAAACGCCTGATCAGCGGTGAGTTGAGATCACCGGGTGGTGCTGAGAACAGAGCCGTCTCTTCTGTCCATTTGCTTTTTTCATCGCCACCTTGTGGTGATGCCATTTCGTTCCCACCATCATCAATTTTCGTGTCAGCATCAGATGTTAAGTGATAGTCAAGCTTTCGGGTGAGTTGAGAAATTTCTGCTTGAGCTGATTTATAGCATTCCTCGAGGGCTTTCTGTGATGCGATTGCTGCACACCACTGTACCTTCGTATGGCGCAGCATTTCTTTGGACAAATCATATTTCTCGGTAAGGATCTGCACTTTTCGACTGAGCCTCTCATTTGCCGTCTCGATCGGCTCACCACAGCTGCTAGCAGTGTCCGATATAGCTGAGCCGTTGCTACTGCTACTCTCTACTCGCTTCAGCACCATATTTAGCGCTTTTTTTTGATCATTGTTTGAATCATTATGTGGTAAATTCATCGAACTTCTCAGCTCTCTTAGTTCGGCTTCAAGGTTCATGTTCTCTTCGATGAGAACATCACGCACAGTGACACCTAAAGTTTGTGGATCTGTTATCTCTGATTGCTGTGAACATGTGCAGTCGACCGCAAATGGGCGCGAGTCGGCAATTTTTTTGTACACTAGATTCATTGATCGAAGACTGTCAAGCACGGCTTGTTCCTCCATGCGTTCTTCGCGCAAAGTATCATTTGCACTGCGTAGCTTCGCATTGCGCTTTTCGAGTCGTTCAATGTGGGTCATACACTCTGGCAATTTGCCCACCTTATAACGCAAAGTTTCAACATCCTTGCGAAGACTTTTGATCTCCAAAACAAACGCTTTATTCTCTTCCAACGAGACGTGAAGTCGGTGCTGTAGCGTCTCGTAATCGGCGTATGTAAATGCACTAGTTTGGCTCGAGTCGTACGTAGCTACGGGATTCGCAACAGTAATATTGGGCTGTGCAGACTCCGCCTTTGCGGTATCAGACCTCAACTGATTAAGCTCTAACTGCAATTCGACAACATGATTCTCCACCAGCATTTTAGCATCTTCAGCGTCCGCCACTTGCTGTCTCAAAAAGTCCTCCTTTTCTAGCAAATTCGTCACAAGTACTGATTTGGCCTTGAGTTCGTTGTGCAACGCGCTGGCCTCGATCATCAAATTCTTTCGGATCTCTGTTATACTAGCCAACTCCACCATTCGCGTCTCTAATAGCGCCCGTAGATTCCGCTGCTCACGTTCCAGGAGAGTCACCTGCTCACGCAAAGCGATAACTTCCTCATTTAATGCTGTGTTGGCTTCAAGCAACCGGATGCCGGCGCGCGCAGCTTTGCGCAACGCCTCTTCCTCGTCCATGTCCATATCCAAGTACTCGGACTCTTGGCCTGTCCGTTATGACAAAACGAGTCAGTCATATATCTGTCGTAATTATCCATTTGCTTTTGCTGACAGGGAAGAGCGCTATGTGGTATCGGCATGACATATTAGAACGTACCAGAGATTGATGGATCATCGTTGAAAACAGAGCTCGAAGACAAAGCTCTCTCAAACCGATTCATGGCTCTTTGTGCTGGGGCTAGGCAACAAATGTTTTGTGATGTAAAATTTTACTCTTGATCCACGTTTAGAATATATGTGCACAGACAGTCCTGGACTTATAGGCCTGAGGTAACAAAATCTATTCACCCTTTTGGACGAACAGTCTTGATTTTGTTACTTCACAATAAAATACCACTTAGCTCATTGTTCGTCCTACTCACAAATACGTAACATATGCTTGCGAAGACATAAGCCATGGTGATTCACAGCTCTCAAAACTAATGGTAAAATCTAGTTTCACTCTTTTAAAAGATCTGAAAGCTCACAGGAAAGGCCTTCTTTTCTCGCGGTCCTGAAATTTTTCCATGCACCACCTGATTATGATATTTGTATCCTGATTGGTCTAAACTTGTCTTTGGAAAACTCTCTCAGGTTTGAAGTGCTTTTTCTGTTCGAGAACGTAACACTTACTATACTACTCAAACTCAACGACGATAGAGGTACAGACACATGCTAGTAGTATGTTACACTGCGTAACCTCGTTTTTGCCGTCGCCATTTTTGTCATGTGACCTGTGCTACTATTGGATTATTTGTCCTACAAATCAATGAAATGTCAAATTATATTCGAACCTAAGTTCACAAATACAGTCAACTAATATGTATCCTGATTTGATTGTGTGCAGCTCACAACGCGGCTACTGCATTTTTTGGATAATGTTTACATACTTACTCATCCGTGGTTTCTGAAAGGCAGCGAATGAGCACAACTTGTAGCCTACTGCAAAAACGTGGTATAATGATGCTTACAAAACCCTTTTTGGAAGTCTGCGTGTCGTACCTGACACCCTCTATCATTTCACACACACCGAATAAATTGGACTCACGTATTGAGGTTTTAAATATATTCGCTCTTGATCTCTTGATCGCTCAACTTACGTTTTGCGACCTCATTGTCGGTAATAGCCATCTTAATTTGGTCAGACTCAATATGGTGTGATTCTTGTTCGTTTTTGGCTCTTCGCATACCGTTCATCCAGCCGATCGCAGTTGATTGACCGGAAGAATAAATCAATATTTTGTGTAACGAAAGTAGATCAATGAGCCGTCTAATCATTGCTGCCTTTCATATCCTTCACGACTGCTAACGTTTCGTGCGTTCCTTGCATATTTTCAAGTTGGATTGGAGCGTTAATAAATCTCGTTGTCAAGCAAAATTGATGTTCAATGAGCCAGATTTATTTGTAGTATCTCAGACATCAGAAGTCTATGCTTAAAATTGCATTGAGATTTGACACCTTCAAAGAATGTATGACCTAGGCTGGGTAATCCTGAATCCTGCGGTTGTCCGTGTAAGATATCCATTCTTTCGATCCAACAACTTGAATTCACTGGGTAATTTGTATCATGGACAATTTAGTACCAAAAAGTTTCCGAGTCTGTTGTTCATTTTGCCAGTATTTTTAGCCTGTTTACACTATCTACAAGGTGCGCGAAATTTATGATACCACTATGGCTTTCTAAATAGGGAGGTAGTAACATCAGCCTTCGGAGCTGAGAAATAAAGTGAAGGCAGCTGCGGCACATCGTCAATTGTATTACGTCGATGTATCGCTTTCTTCATCAAAATCAAAACGCTTCACGATCCATATCTTACATCGCGATTTATCGTTCTTTTTTGCCTGATGAATTTGAGTTGGTCAAATTTGAGGTGTTTGGCTCAATCCAAGCAGTTGCCATGTCATATTAAACCTGTGTCATTATACAATTTGACATAGTTCAGGAATGGGGAGGTTTCAACCACTGACTTGTTCACTAATGGCTTTCAGATCTGTGCAAAAGCTGTCAGATGATGAGATGATAAGTTTTCTAAATAGGGCCCAAACTCTGTCGCTTCATCAGGTCGGTTGAGCAACTAATGAAATAGTGCAGATATATAAAAAATTAAAAATTATCGAGCGTGAAATTGGGTTAAGTATAATAGATGAGTCTATGTACTATATAAAGAATAATCTAAACATGCAGAGTCTAAAGCTAAAATTAATCGTAGTCTACAAGCTTTATGGATGAGCACATTTCTATCGTCTGTGATTTTGTCACGAAAATGACTCTTTTTGCTCAAAATCGGCAAATATTAACAATTGAGTTTTTCAACGATCAAATTTTTCAACAAAGCAATTGAATTATCCTCATGGCAAATAAGCGCACGTCTTCATCGAGCTGTACCGAGGACATGACCGCATCGCTAAAGAAGGAGCTTCGGCACTCTATTGCAGCCAAACTTAAGGCGTTGCCAGATACTGAAGTGACGAGACAAAGTCACCTGCTGACCGAGAAAGTTTGCAAGCTACCAGAGTTTGTGCGCGCTCGTGGTGTTAGCATATACTTAGAAATGCCTAAGGAAGCATCCACATCTCAGCTACTAGAAGCCGCGTTTGGATTAAACAAAAAAGTATTTGTGCCCAAAATTATGGGGCGATCAGCTGAAGATCTCAAGATGCTACAAGCAATGTCAATGGACGACATTCGTAAATTTCCTAAGGTACATACGAGCAAATGCAGTCGTTTGATACTTTGACAAGACTAAGATATGTGTAGGACAAGTGGCAGATTCCAGACCCTCCATTATTTTTCAATGATAGTACAGATCGTGTTGAAGCGATGCAGGATAGCGAGCTGGAGCTTGTCCTGCTCCCAGGTGTGGCCTTTGATCGTGGGGGAGGACGCCTAGGACATGGAAAAGGATATTACGGTGAGTGTTAGCTTTGAATGAATAGACTGATTCGTATACAGCCAATTTTTTACGAGTGCTTGTATTCATGGCTGATGTAGACTCATTTTTGCGTCGGTTAAGGGAGCATTACGACGCCATTAAGCGCCCGCCTCCTACCACCATTGTATGTTTCATTAGTCTCGCAGAAATTTGTTGTCACACTTACCGTAAACTGAGATCCACAGGGTCTTTGTTTAACCCCACAGCTCGTGGAGCAAGTGCCACTGGCCGCGCACGATATGCCTCTCGACCTTGTGGTGACGCCCACTGAGGTTATTCGTGTTAATAATCATCTACAGCAAGGAAACTATTGATGAATGGCTGAAAAGAAAAGAAAAAGCCAATACAGTGCAATCATATCAAGTCAGACATGCGGTTCATGGATCGAAGTCGTAGTTTCTCATCCGGCTGTCATAATGTATGGTTATAATGATACAGGTATATCAAGATCTCACAGAACTAGATTAATCAAAAGGAGATCAGTTGTTTGCCAAGGCGTCCTCCTAGACGCGCAGCACAAAAGTTTATTTGCTGTCGCTTACTTTCTAGAGAGCGCTACTTGATTATTTAGTTATCACTGTGGTCCTTCGTGCGCCAAATGACAAGAAAATTTTCCTTTAACAATTGTATCCAATATAATTTGGTGCACCTGCATGAAATTATATTACTCTTAGTGTAACTGTTTATACTCAGAACTACCGGAATATCGGAAAATGAAGATGACGAAACTCCGAAATTTCCACTATTTTTTTCATTTAAGTCTTACACCAAGATCAGAAAATATATGAAAGCGCTTGTTTTGACTGTGCCAGGTAGGGTAGCATTTCCCACTGTCGCATCACTCTGCGTCGTGCTCATTTTTAAAATTTGTGGAAGGGGATACGGCAGTTGTGCATTGTTGACATTTATTTCTCAAAATTTGTGTTTTGATTGATTAATGTGTACCTTATCGCCAGGTGTGTGCGGTAGATTATGCTCAAGTGCTCATTAATCTCCTTGATACAGTTGTGTCCGACGAATTATCATACTCGCTTCCCAATCTGATATCACGAGTGTTAATATTTTTGAGTCATCCAGACTGAGTGTTTTGATTAACCTTTGACATTTTTGTCTCTCGTTCTGTGTAGAGGTAACAATTTAGATGTACAAGGAGCTTGCCGTCAATTTGAATCATACACAGGCTGTTTAAGTCCTACATGGCAAACCCGTTCGTTTTAGCCACTCTCAGTTGAATAAAGGCCAACTCGTATTAATTCCATCTCGAGATTTACATATCAAAGAGAAATATGTAATGGATAAAACACCCAAGATACAACTGATATCTTGAATATTATGCTCGTTGATAATAAATATGTAGAGAATAAATTGAAAGTTGTAACACAAAAAAAGAACTTCGCCACGAGACATATGTAATATTGTTATTTTTCCAGATCCATAAACCTTTGCAAGTTTCTTTCAACTAAGGAACGGAGATAGAAGCACCTTCTTCGTATTTACATTCATCGGAGTTGAGATGGTAAGTGTGATTCGTAGCCATACGAAGAAGGTTGAGATTCTCAATGAACGATATTGAATAAAACTTCTAAGCTCCCTTGTTCTTGTTCTTGCATTCGAAACAAATCTTTAGATAAGTTGGTCGACAACGGTGTAGAAAGATGCCAAATTCCTGGCCTTTGATCTCATTTTCAAGATTCGTGTTTTTGCTTTCTTCGGGAACGAATTAAGTCATGGACTGGAATTGAGCCTTCTCCTTTCACAAGACATTGAACTGAGCCACGCGTTCCCATACTGAAGAAATCAGCCTTTGGTAGAGTTTTAGCAAAATTATCCATACCATCACAGCATAGAATATGTTTTTTAGCATAATCAGATTATTCAAATCGCACTTGGTGAGATAAAGTATTAAAAGCAGTTACTTCATCGAGCGACCAATCGATAATTTCATCATCGAACCGAAATCTCAAATATTGATCAAGAAGAGGAGCATAGTCATTGTCAATCTTAAATTCCGAGTCAATGTATGTTCGAACCTGACGCATGAGACAGATCGTACATACCTGTCGAGGATGTCCGTAAACCTTTTACCTTCACGAAACAATGAACGAATAAGGTTTGGTTCGTCTAATATCAATAGGAGATAGAGTTCAGATGAAAGTGTGAGTAATAGCAAAATTCCCACAAAGCTTTGACTCAGATCATGTCAATAGCTTACATATTTTCTGTATATCAATAGTAAATATTTGTGAGTATGTAAGCATGTGAGTATTGGGATAAATACTAATATATAAAAATAGTCCCATTCATAAAAAAACAAAATATTTGGATTGGCATGAAATCATGATCATATATAGATAGTATCATGGCAGTGCTTTTTTTAGTCAAGACTAGCGATTACAAGATTCATGACGGTGCGCAGATCGACACGAGCTGTTGGGCTCACGCCTGGTGGAAGAGCTGCATTCGGGGGAATCGATAAAATTTGGCGCATATCGAAGAAGACATCGACAGCAGGTTGATCTCTGGTGCGTCGATAAACCGTTCCACTTGCAGTTGGCGCTGGTAGAATGCCAAGTACGGCAATATCATAAAGCGCGTATCGCATCCGAACACCTTGAGGACTGATTTTCAAGAGAAGGATATACTGGATTCCACTGGAATTGCACCACCACTCGGCAGCTTCCAACAGACTTGTCCACGTCTGAGATCTTCCAACCTCCACTGCCAGCGTGACCCAATCAGTAACGGTGCGAGGTGCTGGTGCCGGTGTTCGGTTGAGCGTAATTTTCGTCGGTCCAAATGTCGCATCAGCCTCCTTGTTTGGAAGCGCAGCTATACTCGCCGTCATCGAGCCACGACTTGCAACCTCAAGAGCATTTCCTGATGCAAGATTAAACACTTTCTCGAAAGATCTTGCAGTGCTCTCATGCACTGTCGTTGGAAGGTCGACAATCACAATACGTCCATCATGGAGGGCGAGAAATCGAAGCGCAATCCGCAGTCCTTCACCCTCTCCAACATACTCATTGAACGCATCAACGGAAACTCCCTCACAAACAACATAGGGGTCGATTTCGTCGCCATCTTGGTCGAAATAACTTGCAATCTCATCAAGCTTCAATGCATCCATGACGGCACAAATTTCATTAGCAGTGTTCGTCATTCTTGCAGCAGGTGTTAATGTTGGCCGTACCATACCAAAGATTGCCAGAAACAAATCCTCGTCACAGTATACGCTCATTTTTCTCTTTCTTGAAATGGGAAAGGAAGCTCGGGAAGGGAAAACCGGTTTTTCTTTCGTTTCGCTGAAGCCATGATCGAGAGTACCCCTAGGTACATCGAGAGGCAGCGATGACATAGTACTGGATTACAATATATTTTACATCTATATATACATGTAAATAGACTACTTTATAAATTTACGCTTATCAAGTTTATAAGAATCTGGGCAAATTTTAAAGTCATCAAGCTTGTCGTATAATACTTGACAACACATGTCTGATATTAAAGGCAAATATTTTTTTTTGCTCAAATGGTAACCTGGTAGTAGGAATAGTGGGATATGCATTATTCAAAAAACATTCTTTCCATTTAAGTGATCAATGAACAGAAAATATTCAGTCCTCACAACTGAAGTCACCACTCTATGCAAGCCTAAATGCTTCTGCAAGCAATGAGATGGTTCACAAACGCTCGCACTAAAAAAATGTTACCATGATCGTGTATTGTGGCCAAATTATTTCTTGAATCAATACAAGCAGAAACAAGATGGTCACCTGACTTGCATTGTTTTCAGCGACAAAGCGCGTGAATTTAACACATATAGAAAAAGAGTTCATAGTGACCGTCCGTTGGGTACCCAGTTCATTAATATGGTTCTTCCTTTCTTTCAAAGTATAGCCGCCAATCTTAGAAAAGTTTTTGCGATCACAAAAGTGCAAGGAGCACGGATATCACCCTGAAACTAGCCGTCGTGTACCCTTTGTGACAAAATTGACCTTATCAGCACTACTTATAAGTCGAAGCTGCTTTGTTCTGACTGATCGCGAGACTCGTATCCTGATTTTGAGGTTGCGAAGCCTCGTTAGAAGAGTAGGAGAGATACGTCAAGTCAAATTATCAACCGCTCTGACGTTTGAAAATGGTAAAATCTATATTGTTCGTGGTAAAGTTAGTGTTTTATAGCTCGTTTTGTGCACGTGATGTCGAGGGCTGCGTGCACCAAATAGTAAGCACTCCATGATTTTGTCTATGATATTTAACTCCTTACCTTAGACAACTACGGCAGAATACATGTTAAGCTATTGATTTTGTCATCTTCGTTTGTAGAAAATATTTGTCTGTTTTGTAATGATCTAATTTGCTATTTTTTTAACTTCAAAAGTTGTTTGCAGGTTGCTAGGTGATTTCAAAACTAAAACATCCTAGAGCTCTCCGGTCAATTTTTTGAGTTTATTCGATAGTCGGATACGATTTCACTGGATTCGCTGCATTAATATCTCAATGAGCAGAATCAAATCAAGCACAACATTAGGGCGAGAGAAGCCTGGGGGAATGCGACGACGTCCAACGAGGCCTAAAAGACGGCGCGAGTTGAAAGTTATATCAGTCGGATTAATGATAGCAACTGGATTCATTTGCGGAAGAGGATTTGCGCGATTATCCATTGTGTAGAGCTTATACTGACGAATTCGCAGCGTTCGTGACAAACGAATACAGAGAATAAATTCGACGCCAGGATATTCTCTCCATCGATCTGCTTTTCTATCCAAACAGGGCCATCCTCGCGAGATGCCCACTTCCACCTTTAATGTGTGGTATTCAGACCACGTCATTCCTGTGGGACAAACGGCACCAACACCAAAAGTAGGACCAAAGCTACAATCGGGCTCGAGTTTTCTTAGGCTTTCCACGTAAGTTGATCTACACGACTGCAAGTGTTGAGTACCTGTTCCAGTCGCAGTCAGCACAGCAAAGTCTAGTAGACCTAAGAAGACCTCGTGAATGCCAGATGGAAGTTCGACGATGTAGAGTTTACCACCTTCAAATGTCATTGCTCTCGATTTAAGTGCTTGATACTCTGACTTGTCGTATCTCTCCCATGTTTCTAATGAAGCTTCACAAACCTCAAAACCAGGATCCGAGTCAGCGCGCTCAGTATTGAACAAAGCAGCTTCGACTGCTTTCCAATCTAGCTTCTCAATAATACGATTTATCTGCTGAGTTGCCATTTTCCGCGTGGATGATGCAACTGACGGCGAACGGTAGGATTCCCCGTCCCGAAAAAGGCAATGCTCATGTTTTTTTTCTTGAATCGAATGTACAGGTTCGATATTGCCGTATTAATTTATAATCATACATAATAATTATACAATTGTATGGTATAATTGATAGATCCCTCCGTGGAACAATCCCCATGAAATCTCAACAGCAGGAAGAGGTGGCATGCTTGCTATTTTGAAACAAGTCTCACTATGCCCAGCTGGCGTTGATGATGATGGCAGACTGACACGGAGATGCTATCGGTACAATGCGGAGAAATTTCTCTCCTATCAAGAAAAGAAAAGAAAGTAGCGACATTAAATTGTTCGCCAAAAAGATCTTGAATATAGGGCGTAATAACATCTACCTTTGTAGGAAAGGGCTTTGTTAACCAGTCTTTTTTCATGCCTAAAAACGGTGGCAAAAAACATTTCTATAGATTTTAGTCTCGATTCTGCGGACTTCTACTTCAAGAAGAAGAAGATGATTGCTTCTGTTGATTGTTCGTTCGCCTAGTCACCTAAACAATCTTATTGTTCAGCCTGCCTAATAATATCTCACAAATACATCTGCATCATATGTCTGTATGTAAAAATGTACTATAATACAATGTTGCTACGGGGTTATGTTCATGAAGATTGAGGGTAACCCTACTCGTACGATGACGACATAGGGTAAACTTAAGAGTACAATGCAGACTTTCCTCTATGTGACCACTCCAGCACTTTGATGTTGGATTGAGCCGACGAGTACTACTGTGAAACAGCAAAGCATAGCGACAGTTGCTCATAATTAGCAAACATGCCACTTGTGACTGGTTTCAGAAGGGGATTGCTCGTCTATCGTCTTAAACATACAAGCATTAGTACGATATAGTGTAAAATTACTGTATGGGTACCTGATTATCAAGATGATCAAATCTCAATGTTGTGTGTAAGATACTTGAGACGAGACACAGAATCATAAACATTGCCTTTTTTTGCAGACGGGGACTGTCATACGCGGGAATCCAATTAAGCAGACAAATTGTGTCATTGAAAAGTTGGATTGGAAAGAAGTCAAAGCTGCTTTGTTTTCTACTGATCGCGATGACGCGACTCCTGTTTTTGTTGTTTGCGAACTCTCACAAGAAGAATGGGAGAGATACGTCTAAACCGACTATCAAGAACTGGTATCGAGGGCAACGGCATTTGAAAATGGTAAAAAAAGAATCGTTAAACTCCCAACTTACGTCTATGAGGTCATTTTAGGTTTCTAAATTTGTTAAGTGCAACAGGAACTCGTAATCGGCATATAAAGTCGCGTAGATTGACCTACGTAAAAAGCCTCTAAGAGATCGAGCCCAATTGCAGCTTCGGTCCTTCTCCTGGTGTTGGTGCCATTTTTCGCGGAGGAATGCCGTCATCCCGATGTCACGCGTTTGAAGTCGTCACTTCGCGAAGAGAGTCTTATTTGGATAGATTAGCAGATCGATGAAGGAAACTTCCTTGCGTCAAAAATATATGGTATGTATTTTTCTGTCGCCAGCGCGCGAATCCTCTTTCGCAAATTCTGATTGCTACTGTTCATCGGAATAGTGGAACTTTCAACTTGCGCCGTCTCTTAGGCCTCGTTGGACGTCAACGCATTCCTCCGGGCTTCTCACACCCCATGGATGTGTTTGATTCCTTTCCGCTCGAAAAAAATATCCGGGAAATACAGTCATGTGAGATTCATGATTAATGTACAAGGACAACCCGACGATATTCAAAAATGACCACCAACAGGAAGTAAAAAAAGATTTTTTTTGATCTGAGAATTTCATCTTAAAAAAATGAACCATCAATTGTGAAAGATTTTTCCAAGTGTCAAAGATGTGTGATTATTTTCTAGGAGCAGCAAATAAATTCATTGCAATAATAGCTACAGGCTTCGCTCTACATGAAAGGCGTGAAACAATTCTAGTTTAGAACGCGTTTTGTTTACCGTCTATCTGTTAAATGATTACGCCACTCAATCTGTAGCAGAACGATACGTATATTCTGGTCGGGTAGGGGTAACGCCCTCCCGGGAAGCTTGGGGAGTATGATGCTCGCCCAACGCTTTCGGCAGGTGCTTCACCGCGTCTGCCAGCTTTTCACTGATCTTCTCTCTCTGGACTAACCCCCACTCGTGTATGCACCACTCCCACCGACGCCTCCGCGCCCGCGCAGCGCCGTCTTCGGTTAGGTACGTTTAATGTCAACTCCATTGGTTCACAGCGCAAGCAACATGAGACGCTTCCCAGCGACCTGGAACGCTACAAGATCGACATACTAGGT
>NW_020190023.1:2351564-2352543 GCF_900000015.1 Plasmopara halstedii | reverse complement strand
CATTAGCCGTAAATGGGAGTACCGCTGAATGTGCGTGGATGACGTCACGAGTATTACATATATTGATAACGGACATGATGGTAGTCTACTCATCAGTAAGGTTGCTTGTGGAAGCTTTTAGAATCATCTCAACGGATAGGCTTAGATGTAGCACAGGGTAGCGAAGTAAGGACCAAAATAAATTGACTTTGGTTTTTACCAGCAAATATCCCCGCTACCGAGTCAGTGCTACCCAATGCCTTAACGTCGTTCTCAAGCCAAGTACCCGTGATATAACTCCCATATTTGACGGCCATAACGTCGCCTGGTGACCCTTTATTGCCAGAGTTATTCTCATATTCGACCCCCAGTGGTTATAGTTACCAATCCTCAGGAGGACTTCGATGCGCTTGTTTGTATGCACCACGAAAAGGACGAGCTCTGATTAGGAACTCCACAATGAGTCCTGAAACCGTGGATCGTCAAGAAGGTAGATCCACCATTCATTTACTACTACATGTTTGATTTCTTTTTTGATTGAAACAGATAAATCTTATGCATGTAAAATAGACATTAGGCTGCGTCGTCGTCTATCAACAGTACATAATGACGTTTCTTAAAGAGAATGCTTTTATAGCTTCTCTCACAATTTCCAATCTTTGTGTTTCAACAACAACTTTAATCAGACAGCAATAGACAGAATTGTGCAAAAAACGCTTAACGAAAATCTAGCACAACAGAATTGTCGTAGGATTGACAAGGCGAGTGACTATCTAATGAGTACTTTTTGCAAGTCTGCAATGCTATAATCCGTAAGGCATTGAATATTGTGCTTTCGACTGCTGACTGTTTCTGTACAGAGGTGCTTTGAATTTTCAGAATAAGCTGGAAGATTGTCGTAAAGATGGTCGCTGAATAAAAAAAGCGACGCCAACTTTTGCAGCATTCGAGGACTTTAAAGTAATTTGTAGCCATGCTTTGAAGCTACATGTATGCCTAT
>NW_020190023.1:2350955-2351554 GCF_900000015.1 Plasmopara halstedii | reverse complement strand
CAGCAGAGCGCCAAGAAGACCAGTAACCCACGTGCCTCCAATTTCAAGCTTCCCAATAGAACAGATGCAGAAGCTACTGGAATGCAGTCAAAGCCGGATCGCTCTCTCATCGTCTGTCTCATGTAACAAGCAATTTGCACTAGACCGGACACTGTCTATGATTTTACGCAAATATCTAGGTATTCGAGAATCTTGGAATATAGCATTGGCGAGCCGCGATTTGTGAGCTAAGATAAATCAACGCATGTGCATGGAATTGTAGATGAAGGAGACCAGCAACATTATGGTTGAGGCATCCGCGGACGCAGAATGGGGAAGGAACATTAACGACAGGCGATCTGTATCTGGCGTGATGGTTAAAACTAGTGATGGACCGGTGGTGTTCAAGTTGAAATTTAAGAGAACTGTAGCACTGATTTCAGCAGAAGCCGAGTACATTATTCTAGGCCTATACACCAAGAAAGTTTTACGGACGCGCGCGATGCTGAAGGGCATGGGCAAAGACTAGAATGCGGGATAGCATGCCAAAAGTAAGCATGTCGACATCAAGCACCACTTGGCGCGGGAGAACTTTGCATACGGAACGATCCAAATCGACC
>NW_020190023.1:2350802-2350945 GCF_900000015.1 Plasmopara halstedii | reverse complement strand
TCGCGTTATTTTCACGATCAAGTGCGCTGTCGAGCTGTAGTACTCACGTAGTGTTTGCCATGCCTTCATGACGCTCGGGTCGACTCTATTTTGGTCTAATATATAAGCCCAACACAATCTATTTGGTATGTCTTGAAAAAAAC
>NW_020190023.1:2321178-2342772 GCF_900000015.1 Plasmopara halstedii | reverse complement strand
TGCACAGACATACTTTGACGACATTTTCGTTCATAGTCGTGCGGAGCACGGGAGGACGAGTGAGGAGAACCACGTCGTCCAGTTAAGAGCCGTGCTCGAGTGCATGCGCACAAACAAACTGTACGCCAATGCAGCTAAGTGCATCTTTGGTGCAGAAGAGATTTCCTTTTTAGAGTGCTTCACTGAGAAGCGTGGCCATCTAGCGGATCCCGCTAAGGTCAAGGCCATTGTCGGTGACGACGGTAGCCGGCAAATGTATTCAGACTGACCGGTCCCAAAATACCAACAGGACTTGCGCAGAGTGCTTGACCTCGCCAATAACTTGCACAAGTGTAGCGCAAATTATCAGCGCGGCCATTGTCGAATCTCCTTGTGAAAGATACGGAATGGTGTTGGGACACCGGGCATCGGGAGGAATTTGGCAAAGTCATAGACAGCCTTCTGCATGCACCAATACTGGTGTTGACAGACCCCGATCGTCCTTTTAGTGTCATCTGCGACGCTTTGACCTTTGCCATCGGCTGTGCACTACTGCAAGTTGGCGTCGAGGGGCGAGATCGGGTGATCGCGTGCTAATCTCTATAGCTCAAGGCTGCAAAGAAATACTACTCAATCACGACAAGGAATTACTGTCAATTTCGGGATTCACCTGCTCAGCTCCAAGCCGTTCGTGATCTACACAGATCATGCGTCACTATGCACTGTGACTCAGTCGCCTCGCAGAGGATGGCCAGGTGACTCTTCTTCTTTGCACAATATAACTTCGAGGTAAAGTATAAGCCATCAAAGCAGAATGCTTCGGCTGATGCGCTGTTATGCAACCAAATTATGAGCGTGCTCATGTCACGACGGTGACGTCGTCCGTTGACAAATCTGATTCGCGCCGCATATGCGGGTGATTATTTGTGTGTAACGCTACCCGGGAGCAAGGAGTATGGAAGCTCGGACAAAAACTTGTCTTCGCGACTGCATACACTGTTGCACCAATATTCATTGAGTAATGGAGTGCCGTATTGTAGCACCGACTCGACAGATATACCACGAATTGTGGTTTCTCCCGACGAGGATTTGAAGTACCTTATCCTCTATGAGGCTTACGACACCCCACTTAGTGGTCATCTCGATCGTATACAGACTTTCAGCTGCGTGAGTTACCACAACCGGTGATCCAAGCTGTACAGATGGACGAGCACCTAATTGCGCACGTGTGAGGGTGAAATTCTCTCCGAATGCGGCGACGCCGCTAGACAGTGTACCGGTACCTTGCGGGTGGTGGCAGTCCATGGGTTCGGACTTTATGTTTGGCCTGCCGAAGAATCGGCGGGCGACACGGGTGGGTGGTCTTCTTCGACCGTCTAAGCACGATGGCTCATCTCGCGGTGGTGCTCGACACCATCGACGGTGTCGGTACAGCGACGCTGTTTGTCGATCGTGTCTTATTAAAGCATGGACTCTTGGAGTCAGTTGCCTCTGACAGAGACCCACGCTTCACTGGACGTTTTAGTCGCAATCTTCTAGGTACTGGAAATCAAGCTTGATATGTCAACAGCGGACCATCCGCAGACTGATGGACATACTGAGGGCGTGATTCGCTTCGTCGAGGACGTCCTTCGCAGTGTCGACGCTAAGACTCCGAGACGCTGGAGCGCTATGCAGTGCAACCGTCTACTGGCTACACGCCGCTCTACGTGATCGGTGATTCACCCTTGCTTCTCGTTGACGCAACCATCACATAGTTCGGGGTTAGGTGGAAGAGGGATAGCCGAGAGGCTAGCTGATGTCAGCCCTCTCCCTGATCGTAATGAAGACGATAACTTCCTGTCTACCAAACTTAGTGTCTTACGATACGTTCGCGTTAATGTGAAAAACTTTCATACCCATGCAGTTTTTTGCTGACGTTAAAACACAGCTCCGCCCACGGTTTATCGGACTTGTGTAGGTCGTGGCCAAGCGCGGTCTTGCGTATACGTTAAATCTTCAAAACGGATGCGCACCCACCCAGTGTTCTATGTGGGCTTGCTAGAGCCGTACCAATATCCGGCACAAGTAAACGCGGAAGCGTTGGCGCTGGAACGGCGTCCACAGACGATCGACCACCCAGAAGCTGTACCAGCATCTGGTTTCGAGCACGGAGTGCACCGATCTTTATCCCCAACGGCACTTAGCCCTCCAACTTCGCATGAAGTGACGATTCCGTCTGCTGAACGGCTTGGAGCCGCTTCGACAGAGCACTATAGTTATCAACGTGAGGTATCCGATGCGCAACGAGCTTTAAGCTCCTTAGATCTTTTGCTTAGAGGTATGTGACACCAGCATGACGCTCAGCAAAAATCCGATAGCGACGGACCTCGTCCTTAAGATCTCGAAGAGTATCAGACGGCGATCGACCCAGAAGGGATCATGACGTTCCGTGTCGTCGTACGCTCCACACTTCTCGGTAATAGCCAGGGAAGCCGAAGAGCCATAAGCTGAGCGCAAGCGACGGCCCTGAGCTGCTGTGGTCGCAGACTTACCTGTGTGAGAGACTGCAGAGCTCCCGGGAGCGTAATGGATCAACCCATAAGTCGCTGGCGACAGTTTGAAGGAAGTCGGCGACGCGCCTTGACTTTGACATACTCAGACCGAAGATGGCGTTTCACGCGCGCGACCACTTCCTTTTGGCTCTATTATAAGTTATACAGCGAGAAAAGTTTCCGAAGCCGCTGCATCCATCGCTCAAAGAGTTCTTCGACATCTGCAGCGGCATCACCAGGGGCGAGCACCACAGAAACTGTCCGCATTGCGGGTATAGAAGCGCTTCCTCTTTGAGCACGAAGTCGAGCGCGGTACGTATCTACCGGGAACTCTCGTAGAACCAAGAAGCGAGCTCGAAGAGCCTTTCGTTCACCAGTGACCTCGTCGAAGCACCGAAGCATCTGGATGCTGTCAGCAGGGCGACTCGCATCCACTGTCGGTCCTTGACCCTCTCGCGGAATAAGGCTTCCAATCGACTTTCCTCGGAAGTCGAGAATTCAGGAAAGACGCAACGTCCGCATGGTTCGAGAAGAAATGACGTTACGCCGCTGGGGTACGTCGCCCCTCTTCTTCTTCTCATCCTGAGAAAGAAGTTTTCGACTCGTAGTCGACTTCATCCAAAACCTCGACGATGTGTAGCGGGCGCGGCGCGGCCAGGAGTAGATATCGCGTCTGCGTTGTTGGTTGTGCGATCTGTCACTAACTATGCGCTGCGCGGTACTCTGTCACCAAGAGCGTGGGTTGAGAATCCCTTGCAGCCGCGAGACGAAGAAGAACTTTGCCCGCAAACCAGCGAGGCTGGGTGTCTTCCGTGCGATCCTAGTGTTTCCACTCAAAGTTTTCACCACTCTCGTAGGAACATTGCAGACCTTATCAGCAGCTGATCAAATTCATCAACTAAATCGAGAGCGCTGGAAAAATGAAGATGGTAGTCATATCGCAGCGGGGTTGCCGTAGCTCTTCTGTTTCTGATTAAGGTCGGTGACATTCGTTCTATACTTGGATATAGTTAGAGTGTAGCGGGCAGCAATCCACTTACACCAAGAGTAACTACTACCTTACCAAGAGGCTAATTAACTCGTCCGTTGAAACATAAACTGTATTTGTTAAATTTATTTGCGACAAAGCCGTCGATATCTAAAGCTATAGGTTATCTTAACTTGATAGTATACCTAATTAAATGTATAACTATTGGCTGTTTCATCTGACTTCATACTGAATCGTAGCTACACCATTGTGTGACCCACACCCTTCCTACCAGGATACGTGAGACCCCGTTACACTCTTCCCATCAAGATTGTGAACAACTACAGTTCACATTCAACTGTCGCCTCAAACGAGGCTCGCGTGTCTCAGACACGAATTCTTTGTCCAATGAAACCTGTGTTCAGAAAGAGTTCAAGGCACAAGAATTGTCCAATGAACTAGCAAAGCCCACCCGTCCGGTGGTGCAGATTTCAAGACTGCATCATGGCTTTGTAGACCAATTTTGACTGCGCATTTGTCGATACTCGTGCGGATCACTGAAAGATAAATGTGGGGAGCAATAACAGACACTGCGAGCCCAACCCATAACCGTATATATTGGCAATTAGCTTCAATTGTCTATGCTCGTGAAGCTATTCGCTCGATTTTACACTTTGTGCCTAATATATTCCATCTCTGGGTTGCCGCATTGAAAAGCAAACCTACGAGTTGTCCAAGGTCATTTTATATTAATTGGCACCGATGATGTAAAGACTTGAAGATGCGACTTCGTCTGGCGGACTACTATCGCAAGCATAGTGCAGAATACGTCGAGTTGGCACGACCCATCATCAAGCCCCGAAAATGGATGTGCCGGGGTGCGGCAGAAGCGGCGAACTTTGAGGCTGCATATAATTGTCTTGTTTGCACTCTCATTCGAGCTTTTCCAAATTATAGTTGGCCACGCTATGGTGTGGTTTGCGCTCCAGCTTGGAAAAAAGCTGCGCTTTTCTTCAAGAAGATGTCAATGAGCATGAGCATGAAGAAGCGTTCAAGTCTAGCCAGCTCAAAGCTTTAACAATAATTTGTTCATGACAAGTTGCTAGATTGTGCTCTCGTCAGGATCAAAAGAAACCTTTGTGGCTTAGCACAGCGACGTTACCACCAAACCTCTCACAAAGAATGGTAAGATGACGATTCTTCCCTAGCGGATGTACCAGTGACGGCTCAACTTGTTGTGATAGCAGATGCGTTTTCGCGTCGTCTGAAAATGGATTTGAAAAGTGAAATTGGCGACGCCGCAAGTCGATGGGCGGAACGTACAGCATACGGGTCGAACGCGAAATTGTCGCGTTGCTAAAGTCTTTAGTTAGCATAAATCTTGGGGCACATGTCGATTTATAAACGCTTGCGATTGCACGCCTCCTCCGCTATGTCTTACCCAAAGGTTTGCTGAATTACAGCACTGATTCAAATTCCCTTCAGCATGTTGTGATTCACATGATGATGAATTTAAGTACTGTATGATGGACATGATACTCATTTCGAAAAAATAAGAAAAGACTGACAAACTGATAGCTCTGTGTGCTGGTGGCCCAAAAAATGTTGGTGAATAAGGATGTATACGCGCACGCGTGAACCGTGTCAGTATAGAAGACCCTAGCCGCATGTGGCAGCAGTTTAGCCGGCCTGTCGGTGTTGCTATTTAGCTTGTATGAACTTTGGTTTGATTTCTGGAAGACGCGTCCGGTAAAATCGTGGTTGTACATTCTGATAAAACTACTTGAACAAGATGACTTATTATATTTTGCTGCAGTCTGTGATAGCTTCACCGATGTAGACACAACCAAGCTGTTTTGCGATAAACGGTTCCGGCATCTTCGCTTCCCGGCAGCCGTTGTAAATTTCTAAGATCCGCTCCATACAGTACAGTTTGACTAACTTTGTTGAGATCATGACGCTAAACCCTAGGGCACCAGATTGAACATGTCATCTGCGGACCATTCGCCCGCCGATTGTCCGACGAAAATAATTAATTGCATTGCGGAGATTAAATTTGAAGCGTTTGTCAGGAAAGACCGCGAAGCTGGAGCGGGTCCATTATACTCATTGAGCTTGCGCGACATACCGCAGTACACATCACAAAAGCAATAGACTTCACCCGAGACACACGAATGGCGTGATAGTCTCCCGGACAATTTCGACAGTACTTTAAGCGGCTCTGACGCTAGCAGTAAGAGACCGTCAATAAATTTTGATTGCTATAATCATTGCGGCTACATTTTGTAGCATAAACAGAAATTCCAGCTCAATAAATCGCGTAGGATGTGCAGCGCTATGGCTGGGAGCCAGAATGTACAACGGCATCACGTCGACGCAAGGAGCAGGCGAAATATGTAGAATGTGTTGCGGGAAAAAGTTTTTATCGAATGTAATTGAACGACATAAACATGGTTTGTATTACTAAGTTGCCATCGCGCTATATTGTGTGATACCTTCAACGTCTTAAGAAGTACCCAATAACACCCTGCGTTCTACGTCATTTTATCAAACCTGAACATTATTCGTCAGTCAAATATACAGAGCTATTACCGAAGCAGATTATCTACCATCTTTCAAAACTAAGCTGTTCTCTGCTGCAAAGTTGCACAAGGAGCCCGGTCTGCCGGGAGTGGCACAAGCCAAGCTGATCAATGGTAAATTTTGAAAGAGTAAATCTGTTATTGACTCATATCAGGTGATAACAAAGGGTTGATGGGATATCACAAGCATAAGAATTTGTGAATTTTGGCAATGATAATATCCCCTTCAGCGGTACTGCCGTATGTACTACGAATGCAATCTATACGCCTGGTTTGGCGATGTATACACCCGGATCGCATGTCGCGTCACAGTCCCTTTGTATGAAACGATTCGTCCACAGCGGCAACAAATCTTAGTTCCCATTTTCGCATGCGGCAATTCGAATTGAAGACCAGGAGCGCTACGCGACTCTGTAGTCTTTGGATCATGACTTAATACATGACCATCATGACTTCTCATATTCAGAGGGATAAATTTTCTTCGTCTAGGTTACAAACACCAAACGTTTGGCATCAGCAGCCTCGCGGTATGTACTATATCTTCTTCTCCCGATGCTTCATTGTGCGCCCCGGGGTGTGTTAACCAGCGCATTCTCATCGATGGCGAACGCCCCTAGAGGAGTGACTACTGCATCTGGCCCTTTGGCCGCCCTTTCCTGACTTGGTCTAGCCAACTGAGGGCATCTACTTTATACTTGTTATTTGCTAGATCAGCTACTTTACAAGTGTAATCTAGTTAAGTGTCATTATGATTATTAAACTATGTAACAAAATGTCAAAAGTACTTGACGCGTATCCAGCAGCCCATTTCAACAACGCACACTTCCTTTTTGGAGTTCCATCATTTTCATACATACCAATATTTTGGCTCTAATGAATATCTTAGATCGCACAAAAGTGCAATGTGACATTCGCACATTTGTACAGTATTGTTTTGTACCAAACTTGTTTGCTTATCACAAGTACGCGGCGTATGTGAAGGCATTGTGTGGTTTACATGTTGCCAGAATTAATGATTTGCTGTGTTGCCTCGAATTGCGGTGTCTAGCTAACTCCATCATACGTTAGCACGTAGTCAATTCTATCAAAGCGGTAAATGGATATCTCAGTTGTTGCCAGTATGATGATGGTTTGCCTTCATCAACCAAGATGAGAGGCACTGCAAGGCCGCTTGTTTACACGTCATTCCAATCTTTGCTTGTCAAAAGTACACGGCGTATGTAAAGGCAGTGTGTTGAACACTTTTTGCCGAAAGTAATGATTTGCCGTATTGCTTCGAAACGCGGTGTCTAGCTAGATCTATCATACGTTAGCACGCAGTCAGCACTATTCAAACTGTTAATGTGTCTCTCAGTTGTTGCCCGTGTGATGTTAGTTTGCCTTAATCTACCACTGTAAGAGTGCACTGCTAGACTGCTTGATTTCACGTCATTCCGATCTTTGCCTGTCACAAGTACGTGGCGTATGTTAGGGCATTGGGTGTTGCCAGAAGTAATGATTTACTGTAGCCAGTAAATCACAGATCCAAGTCTTGTTCGCTGCCCACCCCAGTGGTAATGAAGCGCGGCCTGAGAAAGGCTTGAAGAAGAAGAAAAATTGTTGAATTTGATAGCCAGGAGAAGGGTAGACTCGAAGTAATGGTACTCGTAGTAGAACTAAGAGCTAAAAGTTCAAGTGAAGGAGAAAAGCAAATGGTGCAATTGATTATCGTTGAGCACTCACCGTTAAGCAATTTATGTGAGTGTCCTACATCTTGATGAAAGAGAGTTTAACGTGGTATGTACGTGTTGTGGCGATTAGTTCATACTGCGTGTGCCTGTAACAGAGTAGATGTGGATGGATGCAAGAATAACAGAAAATTTACTTCTGACTGTCTCTTCCGAGCGGGCCATGATTTAACAAAATCACGTGAGCCACAAAACCCTGTTTGCATCTTCTTCAAGAAGTTAACCGTATAATCGATTCCTTTTCCTAACCGATCCGATATAGCATGCTTGTAGCTAAGTCTTATAAGCTGCAGACACTGCATGTTAGGTATGGAAACATCAAAGCTCCCAACAATAGCGTCGCGTTCTCGGCTCATGACGCTCAATCGCATCGAAAAAATATCAGTAATTTGCTACAAATTTTAGTCGAGCTGATATAAGCGAGTCGTCAGTCTCACCCTGACCTTGACTGGAACCTCTTCATGGCGGATTCGGAGAAACTTAAAGACTTTTCATTCAGAGAATCTGGTAAAGCTTGCAAAGGCGTTTACTGCATTTTAAATGCGCACTCTCTCCAGTACCATGATCCACCCGCGCATATACTCGGAGGACATTTTTTGTTTATAAATCCGTCATCTTCGTTTTGGATGTACAACATTCTAAAAAAGCGTATTGTTCTTTCAATTCCTCGACCCCTACAAGGATCAATGTCCAGTAGGCCACCCTGTGCCTTTTTGGACCCGACAGTTTCCGCGAGATGTCTGAAGGATAGCTCTTTGTGAAAGCTCGACTTTTGGATCTCCCAGCTGAATGGAAGGTAGAGACGCAGGGCTTGTATATCTGAAGCATCTCCAGCTGTACCACCTGCGGGTATCGCGACGATGATCAACAGCATCTAGCGCACTCAAAAAAGGATATGCTGACCAATTCTTGCGAATAAAAAGATGCGCTCTAAATTCAATGCAGCTTTCGCTGTTTATGATCTGATTTTTACTATTTCATTGAAAGAGTTTGGGTGTACACAGAAGGTCACGTAGTTTATCCAACATCAATATTACAGCCGTTGTCGAATCTGGAAATGGGCCAGCTGGTATCCTGGCTATAGAGCAATAGACCGATTTAACCATTTTTTTCAGAGAGTGTGAAGGTTTGCGACATCAAGAACATTTATTTTTCGTTGATTTTCGCCCACAAATTCTCGCAAACGACTATCAAGATGTGCTGTCGCGTCGAATTTAGTCTATAGCATCCTCAGGTTTCGTCTCCAAGAGATGTTCGTTATGTCGTTGTCGAAGAATGGATTATTGACCATCTGAAGCGGTGTCCCTTTATTGAGCTCTGTAAGAGAATGTGATGCTTCCACCAACGCTTGATTAAAACTTTTTGGAGATGTGTTACAATTGCATTTTTGTAGCTAGTGAATGCCTTCAGGCGAACAGTGACCACTTCTGGTCCTTGGGCCGCCAGAAGTGTTTTCTGCGTATTTCTTCTCCGAAGATGTTCTCAGTTAGTTGCAAGCATTTCATATTACGGGGAAAATGTACAAAAGGTTAAAATCAAGTTTATCAAAATAAGTTTTGACACATGAGGTTTCTTCATCGCTTTAAAGGACAAAACGAAGAGTCGAAACTACTTAGTATTGAAAATGATCACGTTTGTAAAAAGGCTTCGCCCATTCAGCTGCGATGAGATGTAAAACACCTGGAGTAGAAAATGCCAGACCAGCATTTTGATCAGGCATTTCGTGTTGCTGCGTATCGACGGCGTTTGACTAGTGAAGCGCGTTGTTTGAAAAAAGCGGAACACGTATATCTCGTGTAAGCTTGTCATAGAAGCCCAATATTGTTTGCACATCTTTCGCTTGTATTTTAGCTTCTTGAAGGATTTCACCCACTTGCTCTGGAGTGTAGGGTCGATTGACCCAATCAGTCAGTAAATACTTCCACTCGCTAATTGGTATTGCAGAACTAAGACGGAGTCGATACGGGTCCTTTGATACTTTGTATGCAATGTTGGCAGCACGGATGTCTAGTTTGGCACGCAATCCAGGAGAAAGTAATGCGCTTTTGGAGAATTTGGTCAAAATACTCAACATGTCATTTATAGGCACTTCAGTTATGACTGCGTCGTATTGCTTCAGAAGGTTCGATACCACCGAAGCAGGGAGCTTTGCTTTTTGTAGTATTACTTCCACATCCTTACGATTAAACCCAAATTGAATCAATGTCCGTAAGTGAAGTTTCCAATTAGCCACATCTGTTTCTGACAGGCATGCGTGACTGCATGATTTGCGTGATATGGTGTTGAGTGCCACGCACCGTAAAAAAAACCATTTATATATTGCTTACAGCGGGTGTGCACACTCGAAAACGTTTTACACGTTCCTGGACATCAGCGCAATCTTGCAAGTCTGAGCAAGGTTGGGGCTATAGGGCTAGTCACAGGAAAGATGTGTGGTTTCAAGCGGCCGCGCCAAAATAGGCGCATCAGTGGTCTTTACATATTATTGTCATCTGATATGGATAACTTTGCTTAGGCCAATTCCACGTCTGGGTATGAGAAAATGGTTAAGCGATCTGGCAGACCAGGCTGGGACGCCTCAGTGCTCAAGACATTAGAACAGTGCTGAAGGCCGGCAAAGTTACAACGCGTAGTTCAAATTTAAGCCTTTATAAGTCTGCACAGCTGGAAATTAGCTAATCTCCCTTTTTCATGGGAGAAGCCACGCTACTTGAAGCGAGGACAAGTGATGTTTCCGATTGACTGTGTGGGGCGAATGGAAACAATCTTGCGTGACGGGTTTACTGGACTGGTTAGCATTATGGTCAAACCGTACCATCTAGCGGCGGTATTTCCTGTTACGAACAAGAGCCCCGCCACGCTTCATGAGTTGAATAACATATCAATTGGTTCTGTATTGGGGCCCTAATTGCGCAGGAATTTATAACCTCGTCGACGCAGCAATTTGACAAGGTTGAACGAAACAACCACGTTGTTGTCGAATTGGTGCGCGCCATGCTACATGCAGCTGGTTTGGGAAAATGCTTTTGGAGTGATGACGTTCTGCCTACAGTGTACTTACAAAACCGCTGTCCATTGAGGAGGTCCTTCGCTCGAGCAACTGACACGTCGCACCTCTAGCGCTTAACAGGCTGCGCGTTTCATCTGCAACGCGAGGTGTTGGTAACGAAGTCTCAACGGCAGTAGCTCGACGCAAAGTCTGCAAAAGGAAATTACTTTGGGATTGAGACAACAGTTGTTCCCAATTTTTTGGAAGCCCTCTGGTCATAAAGGCAGTAGGAGAGTAGACTTGTCAAGTATATCGAAGACAAGAATGATAACGCTCAAAGGTGAGCTGCTCAAGCAGCAACAAACTAAATCAGCACAAGGTATGTCACCAGTCACATTGTTGATATTCTAGAACAATGTTGATAAAGCATTGACCTTCTGACAATGAGATAGGCAGCCGGCATTCAGTCCACCGCTGCGTTGAAAAGCAGATCATTCGTCGCAGCAAACGTATCAGGAAGAAAAACGAGATTCTGAGGAATCTTACAACGCTCACGAAATTGCGCTGATCAATGAATTGCAAGATCCGTTCCAAGTGCAGGGAGCGCTGGCTTGGCCAGCTCGCATATCAGGGGCTTTAATGTCGAGCTGGGTAGGTTGTGGCATTACCACATGTACTTGGAAATGCTCAACCGATAGACGTATGCGCAGATGGATCGCTCGACAAGTATAAGGCAAGACTGGTAGCAAAAGAATTTACGCAACAGTATGGATTGGACTGCAACAAGATCTTTAGCTCTATCGTTTGCTGTGATTTAATTCGAATCATTCTCGTGCCTGCCGTCGAAGTAGAACGGAAGCACCTTTCGGACAAAAATGTCTTATCAGTAAGGGTGGGAACAGGGTATAAAGGATGCGAAGGCTGTGTATGGCCTGCTGCAGGCGTCTTGGGCTTGGTACGGAAACTAAACAAAGTTTCTGTACGAGGCAAGCTTTACTCAGTGTCAATCGGAGACTTGTGTCCAGGTAACGCGCACAGATGGCAGCATTGTGGTTTTATTCATTGTAGACGACGTGCTGATCTTTAGCGATCTGAAGTCTGAGCTAACTGCGTTCTGAGCATGAGATTTTATCAATTTGCGATAAATAAATGCGACCTTGCGGTCACGAGCGTGGGTATGGAGTTCACGTGGAGCAATTGCGACGATATGCTGGTCATCGCGCAGCAGAAGTATGTGGCCTCAGTGATGAAGCGATTTGGCAGCCGCGGTGCCAGAATGCAGCCTCGCACCCCGATATATAGCAATTACCAAATTGCTGATGGTAAAGAAAGTATCAATGATACAGCAGGTCGCTACTTTATGCGTCGACAGAAAGCTTTTCTGACTTTGCTACAGCAATTCGATTTGCTGATCACGAAACAAAACATCGCGCACCGTGAAGGCCGCGACTGACCGTGTAGTTGGGCATTTAGAGCGGACTAAAGATAAACAAGAAAGGGCTGCAGCTTTGTGATGCTAGATTCGAATGTGAGAAAAATGCAAGTGATATTCAATCTTCGCCGTATTCTTTGGGAGTTGCTGCATCTCGTGGAGATCCAAGGAGCAGCCGATCGTAACTCTACCGACTACTGGATTGGTGTTTGTTGCGCTAGCTTACAGAACCAAAGAGCATATCGGTCTCAAGACATTGCTTCTCGAGTTGGAGCTTGATACGAAGACATCCCGGCAGCTCAACACGTCACCGGAGGTAAAGGCGTATCGCAACGCTCGCGATACATCTATATCCGCTATAACTAGATTCGTGAGCAAGTGCTGCCCGGAATGGTCAAAACTTGTTACTGTGCGACGGCTGGGACTTGTTTACTAAGCCACAGAAGATTCCGAATTATCTCTAAAGACAATTCAGTTATATCGATAGTATGATACCACGTATCTTTACCGAAGACTTGATTAAGATGCGTGAGACGCGTCATTATACTAGTATCTGTCTCAAAGATTAATAAACACCTTCTTGAGCGTGGAAAAGTGGAGAGTTATGTGTCGGAGTCTTCTGTGGAAACAGACATTTGGAAATATGTGAAGATCATAGTGGTCAAAGTCAGTGGTAAGTGTGGAGTTTATCCACTCTGTCGTAATGATGTGCGGGAAAAATGCTGCACAAGTCCTCAGAGCTGGTTTACTCAAATGTACAGCATCCTTCGGGGTGTCGGCGCACGTCTTGATGTTGTCTTGGCAGCATTGGGACAAGAATTGCGAACTTGTAAGTGGGGATCCATTTACATTAGCCAGTTTACATGGCCCCATAATGCAGCGGATTATTTTCTTCAGCGGAATGAAGTTATCCTTTGGCATCAAACGGACTTGTTCGTTATGACGACGATTGTATTTGCAGAGATATAGGGCTTGTGTTTGAACGGGGAAGTCGATACAGACATACTTGACTTGAAAGCGTAAAGATTGATCGAAAGATGGTGAATTGATACCTCGTGATAGACATGAACCCCAAATAAAAGCAAAGTCTTCACAACCGCGTGGAGAAAAAAGAACGATCACGAAAGTGGTTACCCAAATTAAATGAAGGCGTCACAACTGCAAGGGGAAAAATGAATGATCACAAAAGTGGTTACCCCAGAGTAAAATTAAGGCTCTACAACTGCAAGGAGAAAAATGAATGATCGGTTACCCCAAAGTAATATTAAGGCTTCACTACCGCGTGGAGATTAAGCGAATCATTAAAAAAGCAATTAATCCACAAGTCTTCGTGGTCTTGCCACTTAAGAATTAAGTGTTTCGTCAGCAACTTAAGAATGAGGACTTGAAATGTCTCAAAGGCGTGGCGAGCCGTAATGGCGGTCATTCCATTTAATAAACTCCACAATCGCGTGAAGTACGACCCAATGAGTTTTGCGAATTTAATCATTAAAATGAAAAAGCAAAGGCAAAGTCGGAAATTGGCTTAAAAATCACTTAAGCTGAAAGAAACTCAACCACAGTGACCAATTGGACCAAAGCCAAAAGTCATTCACAGGGTCTTCGATAAAGTGACAAATTTATACATGCTTAAAAAACTAAGCTGAAACTTGTACCGATGTGAGTTCAAAGTGCGTGAATGTGTTAAAGCCTTCAAGATATGTTGTAAATGTGAGCGTATCATTGGTGAAATAAAACCACAAAGACAGACAAGGCGTGGCGTATATTGCCTTATTACGATTAATCCATAATGTTCGAAAGATGCAACCCCGGATATTGTTAAGCAGTTGAAGTGGTAAATGAATACCAAAGTCATGTTGGCGGTAAGTGGGAACGGTGTGGGCAATGAATAACAAGACGTGTTCCCATAAAGTAGTAGTATTAAAATTTCATTGAAAAACTGGGAGATATACGCCACATAGTATAATCCCATAGTAAATGATTTGGAGTTTCTGGTGTAGAACAACCATGAACACAGTTAATATCTTGAGTGTGCCAGCTAAATCTGCATCGAAAACCCAAGCCATCATGTTGCAGTCGGAAAACAAACTCAGAGAAGACGGGAAGAATACCACGTTGAAGCTTGCCGAGTGTAGACCAGTGATTAATAGGTGGAGATATCTTATTACGTTGTAAAGACAGCAACGGTAACTGCAGTGGTTAAATTGACTCTAGAAGACGGCGAAGTAAACTATTAGTGGCGTCAATAATGCCTTGGCCATCAAATGTCCATATATGAAGTGCAGCAAGAATTTCTTGAGGGGGCACGTGTAGATGATGAATTTGCCATAGAACTAATTCTTGGGGAAAGCGTCTGAACTAATTTTGTTAGTATTGATACTCGAGTCTGATTGTGTTTTACGTAGCGTGAAAGAGTCAGGGATAGAACCAAAACACACGCAAAATGTATAAACTCGATAGATACCTTGAGTAGATAAGTATCAACATGCTTTTCGATGTAACACAGGCAAAGTCTTTCGTTCAGAAGTAAATCGAACAAAGATCCATAGTGGCCAATTCGGCTATGTGAATACCGGGTTAGTGATCAAAAGTTTGGACAAAAGTTTAGTGCTCCATGTTCAAAGCGCTCGTTGCCAATAGAGAGGGACGTTTCTTCTTCGGGTAGTAGTCGTAGTTGACTGTAGGGGCATGTAGAGGAAGTCTAACCCTCGCCTTGACCTTGAAGTCCACTATAGAAAGCCGTTTGAGCTGAAGTAATCACCTGGGGGGTCCAATTTTATTGGCTCTGCAGTGTCGAATAAGTTGACGTATTCAGTTGACCTGAAGGAGTTCAGCTGTATCCGCAACAGTATGAAGAATTTGACCCCCACCCAACATCTAATGGAACTGAATGCCATTTGCTGGGGAATTGGCTTCGAACTGTCGGACCATGTTATGACGGTGATGGGGTGTTGTCAACAAAATTCCTCATCCAGAGGATCAAAAGGTTATAATATTTTTTTGGACACCGCTTGAACACTCGCAAAATGCCACAAAATTGATTGTATCATTGTCTTCAGTAGTAACCAGCGGCCTTGTAGCGCATAGTCTCACCAACGCCAGGCAACGCAAAGTCGCTGAAAATGAAGCAGTTCGTTAACTGTATGCTGGGTTGGCACTGAGGCACCACAACTATACCTAAAAAGTATTATGCTTTTCCTTGGTATTTTCACGGGTTCCAAAGTCACGTAAGCTGTTGAGTACAGAGTACTCAGAAGGTTTCCAGGGTCGAAAAAGAATTATAGCGGCTCTGTCCATTTTTTAATTGCATACTTGTTGCAGTGCAAAACTCTTGAACACGGGCAAGAGACGCAGAGACTTGTCTTAAATCGTAAATCAATCCTGTAATGTCGTCTGCAAAGCAGAGAGTGTGATGATAAGATCCACGAATCTTTGTGGAAAATGATTGATTGTCCACTCGAAGATAGCACAATAAAGGCTGAAAAAATAAAACAAAGAGCCCTGGCGAAAGTGGGGTTCCTTGACGAACTCCTGCCCCCAAGCAAGAAAACTGTGAACGTGAGTTATTAATTAAGACTGTACTAAGGTTCAGTAAAAATGTTGAAACCCACCGACGGAGAGCTTCACCGAATCTGCAGTGTTGAAGAACACTATCCAGCACCTACTGTCAAAGCCTTCGTAAAGTCGAGGCGAATGACACCGGCGGAAGCTCGTGTTTCACAGGTCGTGGTATAATGCTGAAGATTCAATAATACCCTGATACGTAGCGGATATCACGACCCAAATTGGTCATCTCCTAGAAGCTCAGGTAGAACTTGGTTGAGTCTGTAATCCAGAGGTTTTGGCCCAAACTTGGCATCGTTGTTTAATAGCGTGAGAAGCAGTAGTTCCTTGGGTCTGAGCGACTACCTTTCTTGTGGAGAGGAGAAAGATAGGCACGACGTTGAAACTTTGTCATACGACCAAGCCGAAATTGGGAAGCATAAACCAGTTCCAAAGCTTGCGCCCAATCGGAAGGAAAAAGCTGGTGAAACTGAGCCGGTAAGTCATCGGTACCTGGGCGCTTCCCACGTACTGTGCGCTTGATTGCATTGTAAATATCATTAGCTGGAAGTGATGCATCTAATGCTGAAGCTTTTAGAGAGGTCAGCTTCCGGTTTCTGCGATTCAAAATGGACTGCAATTCGTCAATGTCAAAATTCTCAGAGATAACATTGAGCTCCCTTAAAATGGACTGGATAAGTGTACCTAAATATTCCCGATGAGCTGACATTATGATCTGTTAGTCCCTTCAAATTCCTGTTGGTGTGTCGACCGAGGAAATATAGAGCTTAAGTTCTGCCGTTGGACCCCAAAAGAAATTTTTGGAAGATGTTTTAGCTGTATTAGCATCCGAGTTAAATTTTGAGACTCAGTTGCGCTCTTGAATTGGTATCAAAGTCGATAACAGCTTGGCGAGCTATTTGACAGTGTAATTTGTCGGCGTCGTTAGGGTCGAGCGCCAATTGTCGTTCTGCGTCTCGAAAAACAAGCAGAAGTAGGCGAAGTTGAGCAGTCGTTGCGTGTTTCATTTTTAAAACTCCTTGCTTAAGAAAATGCGGTCTTGGCGCATGTGTTCATCAAGAAGACACCCTGGGTTCCGGTTGGGATCCATAGTTATTGATAATCGCTTTAAGTTGACTCCCAGTTGATCCTCACACTGTAACAGCCTGGGTGGACAGCATTGACGATGTAAGGTCTAAACATCTGTAAATTCAACAGGGACGTGATCGCCGGGCCCGAGTATTAAGCCAAAAGCGTGACTTGTAGAGCAAATAAATTTATCATAGAAATTCACACTTGCTAGGCAATAGTCAATTCTGTTCTTTAGCTTCGGACCTGTAAATTCCATTATAGGGTTTTTCGAAACGCCAAAAAATAATAAACCCGAAGTATTTATTCAGTAATAAAGTTCAGGTCTTCCACTGTCGTGATTAACTAGACTCGGCTTGGCTTGGTCTAGTTTTAAGTCCATGTAATATTAAAGTGACCTAAGACCATGTGATAAGCTAAGACGTCAAAATCGCGTGGTAAAGCGTTAAAACTTGGAGCGGTTGCTTAATAAAGCTGGACCATATACCAGGTGAAAATAAATGTTCGTTGCACCGAGTTATGCCGCCACGACCAAGTACCTATCATTAAGGATGGGGTAAGTGGCGTGCCGTTGCGTGATGTCTTGAAGATTGCGAAAAGGGTGTGCTCCGCTGGAAGCTTAGGCGACCCCGTTGCGACTTTGATATGCATTTCTATGTTTATTTAACCAGACAACACAAGCGTTGTAGTCAGCCGCGCGAAGAATGTAGTTTTAAGTAGTCTATGAACCAGGGCTTAGATATCAAGAAGGTTAAAACAAACTTGTTTTGCATCAGTTCTTTAGCAAACGTGCTAAAACCGAGCAACCACAGTGTACGGTCCGATAAGAGGGGAATAGTTAAAAATACGTGGGATTCATGTCAGTTAATACCATTATCTTGACTGGGTCATGGTACACCATTGGGGCCATGATATGTTCTGAGCAGATAAAGCCAATAAGACCTCGACTGTATTCGACAGTACTGGGTTTCCATGTCCAAGTAGACGGTGGAGCATTTTGTCAGCAGGCCCAGTAGCGTGGATAAGCTGTAGGCATTTTTGGTACTTCAAATTTGTCATGAGCAAAATTGGTAGTAAGGCCAATAAGCGACGCACTGCTCTGTTAAGAGCAAGGATGTCAACTTTCGCTTCAGTTGCTTAAGCGCCCAGCATATGTCCTGGGTTAGCCTCGATAGTTGCTAATTGGCCCAGAGGGGTCGACTTTTTTTTGTTGAGAAAAGAGTCCACAAAGTTAAAAAGTTCACCCCAAGTCATAGACTCAGCTACATAGTCAATGGAATATGGGAATATGGGGTAATTATGGCAGTGTAGGTCGAGTCACCTTCGTATGATGGGGTGCTCATCATTGTCTTTAAAATGACAAATTTCAATATCGAAATACCATTGCGGTGTTTAAGAGTCTAAATCATCAAGCCGCAATGGACTATAACAATTGGGCCTTACAACCTTTTTGGCTTGAGTCGAGCATTTCAAGTCCTTAATCTCGTATTCTATGGAAAAATGACCACAGAGGTCAGGTTGTTAATAGCGGATAAGGCTCGACGATTTTCAGCCGCTTTCGCCCATACTGGGGCGAAGGTTGATGAAACTGGTACAATAATTGTTTCATTCATTAGGTCAGAATTAGTCCTAAGACTTGTTGGGAGTCATCATCACTATCGTCATTTATTGGAGGGCCGTCCGATGTTGACATTTTCGTTATCATTATCAGGCGGCATTTAACCGTATGGGAAGTCCATCCTTACTACTAAAAACGCCCACGACATTATTTGGCTCCACGGTCATTGCAGGATAATTTTTTTGGATAGTAGTCGAAGAGCAGCCATCAACATTGAGCTCATAAGCTTTTAGAAAACAAACTAATCTCAATCTTAACGTGTTCCGTCGATGTTGAAAAATGAGAAGTGAGGAACAGGGTCTTAGGAAAGCTGTAGCCAAGGTCTTCGTCACAATTGACACGATTCCATGGGCTGTCACGGATACCTGAAGTCTAAATAGACCAGCACTTTGCTACGACAACTCGCTTTGCCTAATTTCTACTTGAATCTTACACATTGAGTCTTAACATGTAGAATTTAACGTGGTTGTTAGGGGAATACTACCGTCGATATTTTTTTTGAGAGCTACTAAGGCATGGGGAGATGTTAATCGTCTATTAATTGATGTCGTCAATGATAGCAGTCGTCTGACTTCCTACGTTCTTAAAACAGCCTGATATGCTGTCAAAATTTGTACGATTTCAATATTGCTAATGAGGCTTATGGCTGCTCTTATAATGGCGTGCAACGATATAAAGGAGTACTGTCTCGTATTTTTCGACCTTGTAGTTCGTAACGCGGGCCTAATCGTTTCTTTATCTGAATTCCACGAGTCCATGTGATGTTGGAATGTGGATGGTGAAAGAGCAACTGATGTGTTAGAACCAAGGCATTCTCCCTGCACCTAGCTCCTAGAATATGCACCTGAACCGATACCCCCCCCCGAGGCTCAGAGAAACTCCGCAACCCCTTAGGCCACTTCAACCGCCAACGGTCATCCAAATAATCGTATCCGGATCCGTTTTCCAACACACCTTCCTCGAAGCCCTCAGCTTTGATTGTCATGCGGCTGGTTCATCATCCTCATCATACCACACAGCTTGTCAAGACGAACCTTATTGAGTGGCTTGGTGAACGCGTCGGCGGGGTTGTCTTCCCCTTTACCTTCACGAATTTAATCAGACCACGCAGCTCCTGGTCACGCACAAAGTGCCAAAGCAGCTCGATGTGACGCGTGCGCCGCGAATAAGTCCGGCTGGTAGTCATCACGTGTGCCGCACTATTGTCGATATCAATGGCCGCTCGCACATGCATAGACGGGAATATCTCAGACAGGATATTGAACTGGGCTTTCGCTTCCATTGCAGCTTCAAATGATACTCAGCCTCAGCCGTGGATTGAGCCACAATCTACTGACAATTGGACATCCATGTCACCGCTCCACTCGCCAGAATAAAGACAAACCCGCTCGTGCTCTTCCTGGTCTCGGGGTCATTTCCCCAGTCACTATCACAGAATCTGCTTAGAGTCTGGTCCGTACGGGCCCCAGACCTCTTCTTGTACATTATACCACGCGCCTGAGTGCCCACAAGGTATCGTAAGACGCGCTTGAGCGTTACTACATGCTTCACAGTCGGATTTACAGCGAATCTACACAACTGGCCGAATGCAAATGTCAGATCCGGCCTGGTTCCGGTCGCAAGATACATGAGTATGCCCAGTACTCTCCGGTTGTTAAAGCTGGAGTCGGAGCTGTTGTCCTCTGTAGCTGGTGCGAGTCTCGTGGTGGACTCTATGGGGTTCCTACACTTGTTCGCTCCGCCAAAGCCGAACTTGAACAACACGTCCTTTGCATATTTCTCTTGACTGATGAGCACGCCCTCCTCGGTTTAAGTCACTTCGATGCCCAGAAACTCAGTCGAACTCCCGTGGTCCTTCAGGCCATACGCCTTGTCGAGCTCAGAAACAACCCGATATTGCACTCCTCATCATTCGTGGCACGAACCACGTCGCCCACGTAGATCAATAGCAGCATAATCTTCTCTCCGTCGATCAAGTAGTAGAGACAGGATTTCGTAGCACACCGTTCGAATCCGCGGTTCGAAAGACACCCATTGATCTCCGAGTTCCATTCACAGCCGGATTGGCGCAAGCCATACAGCGCCTTCCGCACCACGTTGACATACGACGGGTCCTCACACGGATACCCCTCTATCTTATCGACATACTGAGCGATCTCGAGCGTTGCATCTAGATACGCAGTGTTAATGTCCCCACCGTAAATTACAAGATCAAACTCTGCTGATATGGCTGCCGTGATCCGGAACGAAGACATTCTCGCGACAGACGACGAAGTTTCCATATAATCGATTCCTGACCTCCGGTAGATTCCGAGCGCCACGACTCTCGCTTTGATTCTCACAACAAAGCCTTGCGTATCCGTTTTGATCGCGTAGACCCACTTGGTCTTCACGGTTTTGGCATCCTTTGGCATCTCGGTCCTCTTGACCTGTCCCAAGACCTCCTTGGTTTTGAGCGCGGCCGTTTCCTCCAGCTCAGCCATTCACCGGAAATCTGTATACATAGACCTCATAGCTTGGCGTCGATTCTTTAGGACTGATGTTCTTGGAATCAATCGGTCTGCCATCACAACCCAATATTTTCTACGCAACATTGGCCCATCTGACGAAGTCATCGGATCGAGCTGGTCGGCGCGTCCACTGACATAAGTCTGTGCGACGTTCTTTCATTCGTTCTCCAAGCTGGTTCTTCTCAGCTTCTGACGGGGTGTCGTCCCGTTTTACTCGCTTTTGCAGGCCTTCTGGTAGTACGATCTTCTCAAGCACGGATCGTTCCGTGGTGGTTGGTTTTGACACAGCACCGGCACTCTCACCGTCGGGGAAGTCCTTACTCCGGCTGTTTTACATATGATCCTTGGCCTCCGGGCCCTGCTCGTGAGTCGATTTCTGCTCGTCGGTCGGATCGCTTACGTCCTCACCCAACTCGGTCACATCGGCGACCGAACCCTCATCGGCTGGGTCCACCTCCGATCCAAAGTTAGCCGAGACAGACTCATCATCATCATGACCATCATCCGCCTGGTCACTCATATCCTGGCGACTCTCACCGACGTCCTGGCTGTCGTGATCTTTGTTCTCGTCCTCCTCATCGACGTCTGCCGACCGATTCTTTTCGTCCATAGAGGCTTCGTACA
>NW_020190023.1:2319836-2321168 GCF_900000015.1 Plasmopara halstedii | reverse complement strand
TCGGGGGAAGTCATCCGTCACCGACGGTGGCGTCATAGACGCAAACGATGCAAACATCTTCTGCTGCAGGTGCTCTAGCAGCGCGTTTTTTGTAATTCGAAAACGCCTCTAGACGCGCACGGATTGCCTTGGGACCTTGTGCTACAAGGCGTTGCTCGCCCTCAGGGCCAGGCAAGGACATCAGCATGTTAAGCCCGTCCTGCATTCCCTGAAGCAAAGAGGCAAATTCCTGCATCCTGACAGAGGATCAGTCGAAACGACTCAGGTGTAGATTGACTACAAGTGCTACCAAGTGCAGCGGGGCTGCTGTAGCTTCGCGCTTGAGGACGCGTCTTTAGGTCACCGACCTTTCGTTCTATAAGTACTAGTGCAGCGGATCGCAACCTGCTGCCTCTAAAAGTACTTAAAAGTCTTAACCAAGGCAAACGAACACTTCTTTTAAAACCGATTCTTTATGTTTTTGACCTAATGTTAAACGTTTAGATATACAAAATATATATAGTAAAATCTGAATACATGTATGACTACTGGCTACCTCCCCGTACCGTACTCTTGTTGGGTGTGTTGTCACATTATGCACATCTCGTGTTACATGCACACACCCCTGTTATTAGGGTTCGTGTAACCCCGTTACACTTTTAATCACGCGTTATATTCCTGATACAAGGGATAAAAAACTTAGATGATAGGTCTCGCACTACTCACATTTATTGGTCCTCAAGTCTGCAGTAAAAGAGTTGCCCACACATCGAACCCAATCTCCCAAATTATCAATCTTACTATTTCCGTATTGCTATTCGTTGCGCTCAATGGTTTATTAGCCTGCGGTAACGAGGTGAGACTAATAACGCGTACGGGCCCTAGTCACTCCAATCACAAGTTGATAAACGTTATCATCACAGTTTTGAGAAGTATTACTGTGTCACTCGGCGGGCCCACGCTATATTTGACCTAGCAGTACCGTCAAATAGTGTCAAGGATGGATCATTCATAAGTACTTCAGAACCCGATTTTTCAACTGTAAGCTTATAGTTGCCAGTCTATAACGGCATTTGCACAAAAGACAGCGACACAAAATCGCGTGAAGCCTTCGCTACCAGCTATAGAACAGACATATACACCTCAAATCGGTAGTAATACATTCCAGCATCGGTACAATTTGGGAACCACAACGTACCGCCGTAAATTCCCATCTCAGTTGAGATACAACCTCGCAAACACGACTCATGATCGCTGCGTCTCACTGCCGATTCTATCTTCCGTAATTGCCCAATGTGCTCATCGACATCGCTGTTCATCGATTCACACAAGACAAAAAATGTATATTTCCAC
>NW_020190023.1:2319578-2319826 GCF_900000015.1 Plasmopara halstedii | reverse complement strand
CTTCACTTGCGCTTCGATATTATATCAAAAAAGAATCCATTGACAATAGCTATGCGACCATGAGATGATCTTGGATTGTGAATACGTCAGTACAATTCTGCTCTCAGTGCATGAGATTCCAAAATTTCTATCTCGCACATTTTGTAAAGCAGAGATGAAGTCACAAATTATATAAGAACATCCCATCTAAATGACATCTGTATTGTCTAATCATATGATGTGTCAAAGAACATAATGAGTTGTGTTTA
>NW_020190023.1:2318617-2319522 GCF_900000015.1 Plasmopara halstedii | reverse complement strand
GCGGTCCCATGACTCCCCAGAGCTTCACTGGGAGTGAAGTACGTGAAAATAAATGCTCATAACATCCAGTTAATCCTTGGCTTATGACATTCAGCCCGCGCTATACCAAAGATATGATTATATTCCGAATTTAAGTCCAATGCATAACAAGCGTTTATGCTCTCAAAGCCATCAAATTTGACAGGAAGGTGAAAAAAATTCAACAAGCCAAACGCCAGACGAATAGTATATCCGAATATATCAATCTAAATAATTCTGTGAACATTCTATTATTTTACAACTGTACGTCGTAAACATTTACACGATTGACACTATCATTCGTACACATTCTTGCAAGTTGATGTAATCCCACCAAAGTAGGTTTTAGAATATCACACTTCAATTGCAGAGTGCCTTGTCTTATTTGATGTCAACTCATGCGTGTCAACCGTGGTCAACGTACCGCTTGACATCTCATTACCAAGGAAGGGTCCATTGGTATAGAGCGTTAGCGTCGTATCATATATTTTTTGTTCATACCTTATCACTGCGAATCTTGTTCTGTTCTGCTTAGCGTAACGTTTAAAGATAATAGAAAAAGCTCCAGCAATGTTGGCCTTCAACTTAGAGTAGAAAATCTGCTTCTTTATTGTGATCGAGTAAATCAGTCTATCTGAGCTAGGTTTGAACAACTTCTTCTACTAATCACCATGAGCAACATGTCTTTTCGAGTGGTGCCACATAAAATGCAACGGACCAACATATTACAGTCGATGTGGCCGAACTTATGGTGGCACAATCCGCTCTGGCGATATCAGCAGTCAGCTAAAGATAGCATAGATTACACTGATGCTTTTGCTGTTGCAGCAATGTATTCACGTGTTCGAGTGTCATACCAAATTTTTAATTTTCCTTAGCATCCTGAT
>NW_020190023.1:2314022-2318607 GCF_900000015.1 Plasmopara halstedii | reverse complement strand
CGGCGATCTCGCGCAGTTGCACTTGATCAACCGTGTGATGAGCGCGACGTATCCCAACGAAGACACGACGTTCTTGACAAAGTGGATGCGTATCATGGGAATGGCCGTCCCGTCGAATCGCCATGACGTCTTCAAGGCGTGTGCCAGGTGGTGGACTCATACGGACGAAGTCACGGAGCTGTCACGTGCGTCGAAGGCGCTCGGCATATTCGAGCTCGCGCTCATGTCGATCGCGCCAATACTTTTCAAAAATGATCACTGGATTCAGTACCTCACTGGTCAACCGGTCGAATGGATCCCAGCACATCATTCGCACTTCCTGCACCCGAACACACTACTGCTTTTGCTTCGGTCGGACATCGGCTTGCTCTGCATGCAGCAGTGACAAGAAGTGCAATGGCAGGGTCATTTGCTTGATGACTTGGAAGCGCTGCGCAAGCTCGATGGCTGTATCCGGGCGAAGCATCGATGCTAAAGCTTCACGTGGACACCGATGGTTTGATGGTTCCAGTGTCGGGCGGCTTACCCGCTCGCTGCTAGAGTTGTCGCGGCAGTACAACACGCCTGAAACGCCGTGTCTTTGATGACCGTGAACACGAATGGTATTAAAGAGAACGGACATCTGTTTATCAACAACCAAGCACTCGATATCGTGTGTTCAAGAAACCAAGTTTGGCAGCGCAAAGCATCTTTCGACCTTCAGCTTTCACCTCAACTCAAGCTTCAAACACAAACTTTTCGTCAACGAATCAAACGCGCTGCTGCATCGACCCACGAATGGTCGAAGCAGCGGCGTCCTGACGCTTCTGCGCTTCGATCTTCCCCGCTTTGATACGGCTGTTCAGCTTTCGCGACTATCAGTGCCGGGACGCTACCTCGTCGTAAAACTGATGGTCGATCTTGCTCCCGTCTACATTCACAACATGTTTGCGCCTGTCGATCGACAAGAGAAGCAGAAGTTCTTCGCAGATTTGCCAACCGACGAGTTCGAGGATGACGCGACGCACTTTGTGCGTGGTGACTTGAACACACCACTCGACCCAAGATTGGACTGTTCGAAGCCCGATCTACGCTACGACCCGAGTCGCTCCAGTTGTCTGGAGTTGCTCGCGAAACTCTGCGTCGTCGATGCGCGGCGCATCCACTTCGACACCAAACGCGTGTTCACCGGTTCACTCCCGCGAAAGAATCGGCTTGACTGCATCTTACTGTCAGATAAATTCTGCCACCGTTACTATGATAAGTCCGGGTACTTCCTGCCCAAACACGCTGGTGATCACCTTGCACACAGCGTCTCGCTCCGCTCGGGCACGCAGCTCCACGGTCGAGGATACTGGAAGTTTACCCGTTAACTGCTTGACTATCCGAAGATTGTCTCTGCGATCGAAAAGGAAACCGAGCTCGTCCGGAATCATTTACGTGCTGCTGAAAACCCCGGCAAAATTTGGAAGACGTGGAAGGTGAACATCAAGGCGCAGCTGCAAGGCGTGCAGAAGATGCTACGACGGCAAGATTTGCAAAATGTTGAAGCCGCTCGTGTCGTGCTGGATCAAGCTGCCGAGCGGTATCGCGTATCGTCGAACAGGGACAACAGTGAGCTCTTCGACGAAGCGATGCGTAATTACAAAGAGACGGTGCTAAGATCAAGCCAGTACAGCCAAGGCAATGCATTCGACTTCCAAGCAACTAACTCCGAAAGTTCATCCAAGCACTTCTTCCGTCCACTGGACGCAAGTTTACGGCGTGTCTCCATCGAGGAAGTCGTTACACCGAATGGAGATGTCTTGATGAACCCTCAAGAAATCTCGCTGCGATTCATTGAACATTGGGGGTCTGAGATGGGGGATGCCAATAGTCCGACTGGAATGGCGCATCCACCCGATGACGGCAAACAGCGCCAGCTTCTTGACTTGGTCTTGCGTTTCGTCACAGCCTCCGATCGCGAGATGCTTGATGCTGAGCTGACGACAGCAGACCTCGCTTGTGCGACCCGGCATATGAAGGCGACATCATCTCCAGGGATGGACGGCTTGACTGCTGGATTCTACCAAGTAGTACCATACGTGTTTGGCGATCGTCTTTAACGATCAACTCCAACGCGGCGAGCTCCTAGTGTCCCAGCGCAAGTCGGCGGTAGTACTGCTACACAAGAAAGGTTTGCGTGCTGAGCCGGGTAACTACCGACCAATCGCGCTCGTGCCAGTCGACGTTAAAGTTCTGTCAAAAGCGCTGATGTGTCGGCTGCAAAATGTGATTGTCAACTTGATTCATTCAGATCAGAAGGGTTTTGTCTGAGGTCGCTCCATTCATCATCACGTGCGCATCCTCGCCCACTTGCAAGATCTCGTCACGAATCGAGACGAAGAGGCATATGCAATGTTCTTAGACTTCCAAAAGGCGTTTGATCGCGTCAACTGGGCATACATGTTTCGACTGCTGGCGCGCATGGGCTTCGGAAAAACGTTCATCGCTTGGATCCAGCTACTGTACACCAGACCACAAGCCCACCTACTTATTAATGGCAATATCCTGCCGGCACTACATCCAACACGCGGCGTGAAGCAAGGCGATCCATTGTCTGCCTTACTCTTTATTCTTACAATCGAGCCCCTGGGAAATCTGCTGCGCGCACACGAGGAGTATGGCGTGTGCTTGAGCGCAGACCACACCGTAACGGGCACGTTCTTTGCAGACGACTCAACTCTTCTCGCCAGTTCGATTGCAAACTTGCAGGCACCGCTTGAAATCGTAGCGGATTATTGTGAAGGTTCTGGAGCGAAGCTTAACCTTGCCAAGTCGGTGCTATTGGCGCTTAATCGGAAGGTAGACTGTCCTCAGTTGCCTAACGTCCACGTGCTCGGTCGCAACGAAACTGTCAAGTACTTAGGCATCCCATTCAGCCAAGCTCCAGTCGACAACACAATCGTCAAGCTCTTGGATCAACGCTTCTACGACGGCATTAAGGCGTAGGACCGACGTGCGCGAACGCTTCGTGGTCAACTTCTCGTTGTACAAACGATGGTTCTCTCGCGCCTGTAGCACTACATGCTCCATATCTCAGTCTCATAGACAGTCGTGCGACGCTGGCAGTCTATGCTGAACCGATTCATTCTGAGCCGCAAACATGACAAAGACGCGAAGCACGTGCAGCTCATTCCGGGTGAGTTCGTTTATCAGAGACGAAGCGACGGAGGACTTGGCGTCCCATGTTTAGATGCGCACTTCAAACGTCAGCGTCTCTCACTACTTCTGCATTTCATGCGTGCGGCTAGTGCGACTACCGAGCGCAATTGGACCACGGCGAACGTCGAGTTGCTGGTGTCCATACTGCCACATTACGGCAAGCGCAACGCGTTGGACTTCCTCACGATCTCTCCACTCCGGCACGGTGAGCAAATTCAGTGGAATGTAGCGTCGATTTGGTGGCGAATGTCATGGATCTTGTGGTACAAAGCCCGCTGGAAGATAACATGGCATGACCTTCCCCCAGAGGAACGAGCAGCGTATGGACTTGAGCAGCCGATATGGTTCCACGCCGACGCTCAGCTGCATTACAAGCAAACTAAACGATCAAGCACTACAGTGGCTCGTCATCGTTGCATCGGCATGGTGCCTGCGCCGCAGAGAAGCTTCCGTCTGCATGTGTCACGAGTCTACAGGCTGCGGTCACTGTCGGACTCCATGGTTGCAGGTAGTGCGTGGCCGTCTCGACAGGATTTTGTACAGCGACACATTGACTTCACTCTTGAGTCTACGTCGCCTGAACTGCAAGCAAAATGGCTTGGAAGACTGTACAAGGAGACGACGCAGATTGTGGCGAGACTTGGTGCGCTGCGACTCGCCCTGCCTCTATCAAGAAGTCCAAGGGTAGGCTTACTTCCCTATCTTGGCTTGGCAAGTGGCGCTAGAGTGTTCCTGATTCCGGCATGTCCACAGTCAGCACTTCTGAGTACCGTGTGGACACTTGAAACTCCAAGCAAACCGCACCCGATGACTGTCTACTCGCAACGTGTCAACGAAGCACAGATCAAGTCTTTTGTCAAATTCGGCCCGAGACTGCGTACAATATTGCTCCCCATCTTCGAAGACTTGCAGTTTCGACTGGCGTTCCGTCTTTTGCCAGTCCGCTCGCGATTCTGATTCCTGGAGGCGTCGCACCCAGACATCCGCAAATGCGTTTCCGATCGGTGCAATGCCATAGAGACTGAGCAGCACTTGTTCTCCGACTGCACTCTCGTATCGCACCTCTGGCGGTAGCTTCTTCCGCTTGTGTCTCAGTTCTTCGTCGCGCGGCCAACTTGGCTCGACATTGCTCTGGCAACGAAGATGCGCGTATTCGACGAGTGGATAGCCCGCGAAGATGTTGTCGGCGATGTGTGGCACGTTCTCCGTTCGGTGACGCTTCACTTTTTTTGGTCCGACCGCAACCGGTGCCTATTCGACGACAGACAGTCTACACCAACGCTTCCAAACCCCTTGCTCCCTAGATCCCGTAGCAACGCTACACACATTTCATCATCCGCATACGCGGTATCGACCGAATCCGTCACAGACGACGTTACAGTTGTTGCAAGCTCATAGTCTT
>NW_020190023.1:2313265-2313910 GCF_900000015.1 Plasmopara halstedii | reverse complement strand
CGTAGCACTGACAATAGTCTCTGCATCCCCCGAGTTGTCAAGTACGACGCTCTGGCTATACTCATAGATGATTTCTATGTCCACGCCGTCGTCACTCGAGATTCTGGTCGTGTCGACTTGCTCTCCAACTTCTTCGGTTACAAACCTTACCACTCACCATCATCTCGGTTAGTTGGATCGGCGTGATGACGGTCGCCGTAAATCACGCCCTCAATAACGCAAGCCTCAGCGACAAACTTGACCGTGTTCTCGCTGGGGGATATACACACGTGCGCCAACAGTGTCCATTTCGAACCCAAGTAGATAGCCGATGATAGCATTGTCGTCACTCTTCGAACGCTCCAGTGTGTTCGGCACCTGGATGTACACGAGCGAGCCAAAGGGCCTCAAGTGGTGCACATCGGCTTTCACGCCGAGAATTCGCCGGACTGGAATCCCATCGATGGCTCGATGGTACATCATGTTCTTGATGTAAACCCATGCAAAAGGGCATACCACCAAAACGAACGAGCAAATCCGGACTTGTGCATCTGCGTCTTCGTGTAGTCATTCAGCGACTGGATCGCACGCTCCACAGCATTCTGATGTGAGCTCTTAGGTCCGACTTTGATGTGCATGATTCCACGCTCCGCATAGAGCGCCTTT
>NW_020190023.1:2312599-2313255 GCF_900000015.1 Plasmopara halstedii | reverse complement strand
CGGGGCTCAGAGGCGGCAGCTTGAAGCTGCCCATAAGGCGGCTCTAAAGCGCGCCCATTCACAGCCGGTCATTGACCCTCTTGTGGAATATGGCTTCCGCCCAGCGGATCCCGCTGTGGAAGCAAAGGACGCGGTAACACGATCGTTACGCGTCCACATCATCGGGTCCCCAGCCAGAACGGAAGATATACTTGCCAAACGGAAGGTTCTTCGAGATCGCTTCTTGGCTCCACAAGAATTTCCGTTGGAAGCTTATCGCACTCATCTGAGTGTTCAACAGTGTGGCTCTCGTGTACCCGCAATACGGACAAAACCTGTAGTGCTCGCCCCTGGCAAAAGCGCTACAGATGACGAAGCGCTCTTTGAGTGATAGGTGCAACGGCACTGGAAACTTTTCTCACTGTATAACCTACAGCCGAGCCACAAGGAAGTGGACGTGCGTGTGGAGCGACACCTCCGATTTGAGTTTGCCGAACTCAAGGCACGCCGTCGACTCCCTTCGAATTGTCGCCCTGCGAAGTATGGGTCAACCCTTAACGCTCCCGCGAGTTCTGTGTCTGCAACCACAAGTGCTTAGGGCCACTGCTTGAGCTCAGCTCATGGTCCTTCTACTTCCCTGGCTATTGCCGGGGAGCGCGGACGTCTGATGACGCCGC
>NW_020190023.1:2312380-2312589 GCF_900000015.1 Plasmopara halstedii | reverse complement strand
TTCCTCCCAGTAATTAGGCGACGTAAAGGTTGGTGGATGTGAGATGGTCCCAGCCGACCGACGTCGAGCCAGACGCTTGCGTGGACGCGATGCAAACGCCCAATGGGGCGATTGCTCAGCGACGTGTTCTCTAACCTCTCCAATAGATGTTGACGCGTTGCCTGCGTAGTAGCCACCATCGAAGTGCTCGCCATGCGTTCGGATATCGT
>NW_020190023.1:2310505-2312370 GCF_900000015.1 Plasmopara halstedii | reverse complement strand
CATGCACATCTCGTGTGACACACACTCCTGTTACCAGGGTACGTGTAACCCCGTTACAGTCTCCCTCATTAAGATTGAGAACATTTACAGTTCCAATCGATTATTGCCTTAACGAGGCTCGCGTCTCCGCTCGACACTGCAACAGCCCTGTGTCCACGACACGGAAGTCACCAAGTCTCGCTGGTTCGAATAGCGAGCACAGGCAGAGCACAAATTCGTCTCCGGCACGCAACGCGATGCCGGACAGTGTTTTTGCGGCCCCGAGGGATGTACTTTGTAGGCTCGATGAGCACGAGCGTCGCGCTTTGCGCACACTTTCAATGATGGTTGACCTCGTTGAGCATGTAGAGGTGGTCGACTACGAGTCTGACACTCCTTTTCCCGGATGGAATGACGAGGAAGGCGAGCTGCGCCAGCGGCGTGAGACAAGCCCTGCTCGTGCCTTGCTGACCCCATGTCCGTTTTTTTACTTTTCGTCAACCGAGGAACGTGGTGTAATCACCAATGGCCTCGACGGGGCTCAGAGGCGGCAGCTTGAAGCTGCCCATAAGGCGGCTCTAAAGCGCGCCCATCCACGGCCGGTCATTGACTCTCGTGTGGAATATGGCTTTCGCCCAGCAGATCCCGCTGTTGAAGGGAAGGACGCGGTAACCCGATCGTTACGCGTCCATATCATCGGGACCCCTGCCAGAACGAAAGATGAACTTGCTAAACGGAAGGCTCTTCGAGCTCGATTTTGGTTCCACAAGAATTTCCGTTGGATGTTTTTCGCACTCGTCTACGTGCTTAACGAGGTGGTTCTCGTCTACCCGCATTGACGATACCTGTAGTGCTCGCCCCTGGCGAAAGCGCTACAGATGACGAAGCGCTCTTTGAGCGATGGGTGCCACGGCGCTGGAATCTTTCCTCAATGTATGACCTACTGTAGAGCCACAAGGAAGTGGGCGTGTGTGTGAAGCGACACCTCCAATTTGTGTTTGCTAAAAACTTAGGGCACGCTGTCGAATTCCTTTGGATTGTCGCCCTGCGACGTACGGGTTAACCCTCAACGTTCCCGTGAGCTCTGTGTCTTCGACCGCTAGAACTCAGGGCTTTTGCTTGAGCTCAGCTCATGGCCCTTCTACTTCCCCTGGTTATTTCGGGAAGCACGGGGCGTCTGATGACGCGGGACGTTCTGATCCTTTCAATCAAAAGCGTCCACGGCGACTGGGCATCTTTGCCGAAGTGGCGCCTCAAACCCCCACGAGTATTCAGAGTCGGGATATCCCCGCCACTTCACCAGATATTGGGTTTGATCGTGGTGACGACCGGTCTGACCGCTGTCCGGTGACCCGTGATGATTTTTGAGCCCTTGAGGACAAGATCCTTCGTGATCAGAGCTCCGCTGAGCGTCATGTTGAAGCAGAATATCGCTGTGCGGACGCTCTTGACGATTTAAAGCATGTCGTGCGCCGGCTGCCTCGCCTTGAAGGTTACCACGCTCTGTCGGGGCGACTCCTAGCTGTGGATCAGGCGAATGCGTCGCTACATGCGGCGGTGGAGCTCTCGCCGCCATTAGAAATGAAGGCTGTTGCGCCCCGTGCTCAGAACCAGTTGCTGGTTCAACTCCTGGGTGGCCGAGGGCCCGTGGGATCCGCTCCAGCGCCAGCGCTTCCGCGTTCACTTGCGCCGGATCCCGGTACGGCTTGAGCAAGCCCACGTGAAACAACGGGTGGGTGCGCATCCGTTTTGAGAGATTTAGCGTATACGCTAGGCCCCGCTTGGCCACAACCTTAAACGGTTCGATAAACCGTGGACGAAGCTTCGTACTGAAGAGAGCAGAGGCTGCATATGTAGGCAGTTTTTTTTAAAAATAAAACAGGTCT
>NW_020190023.1:2273329-2310495 GCF_900000015.1 Plasmopara halstedii | reverse complement strand
ATGCATCGAGAACAGTCCGTGTGACGCGCCTTCCACGTACAGTACATCGTCCAAAAAGACCTCAGCCTCGGTGTCGCCCACCTGATGATGATCTTCACTCGACCAATACCGGACGCAGAAGTAGGCGTCGTGGCGGCCACACCAACGACATTTGCACCAATAGTTTCTGGGTGAATTTTGTCGTGATGAGCAAAGTGAGAGCGATCTCCGGTCAGATGCACATTGGAACCTGCGTCGAAACGCCACCATGACGATCCCTCTGGTAGCGACTTGGCTATCTTGTCATCCTCACTCTTCGAGTCCGGAACGGCCAGCATCGGACTAACCATCGCAACGCCAGCAGCCACACCTTGCTCATCTTCAACAACTCCACGCCTGTCCGCACGGATTTCGCCGCCGCGACTCGTGTAGCTGGAGCGCTGCTGACGCCATTGCGTCCCAGCATTCGTCCCAGTGTTGCCTTTACTGGCGGTAGCCGGACCAGGCCCAGCAACACCATCGATAATAGCCGTACAGTCAGCCTGGAAGTGACCTATCTCTTTGCACCAGTGGCAAGTTTTGTTTTTCCTGTACGCTTCAGTTTTTGCTGACTATTACCGTGCCGATTATTCTTGCTCTCATTTTGCCCATTTTGCCCATTTTGTTGCTGATGCGGAGCCCTGTGCTGCATCCTTTTGTTATTAGCACGATAAATGAGTTTTGATGACGCTCAACTTATCACTGATCGCTTTAATGCGATCGAAGTATTTTTTCGAGACGAGTTTCAGATGTTCAGTGCTGAATTAAGTAGAAAAACAGCAGACTCTGGCTACATACTTTGCTGTTGTCCACTACCTGTATTAGATTTCCCTTGCGGCTTGTTCAACCAATGCCCGGGGTCCATCCAGAAGCTTCTCCGCCGAACACTCGTACTTCACTGTTCCGCGCAGCTGCTCATACCCGTACAGATCAGGAAGACTGTCCAGCATCATCTGCCTCATGTTGATATCCTTGCCGTCGTAGCCGTAACTCTTCAGTCCGACTTGATCCTAAACATCTTGGCCAGATGAATGCTCAAATCGCGTGTTGGCGAGCACTTGAGCTCCTTGAGCTCATCGCACTTCCGGCGAATGGTGCTCTCCTTGATCACCGGGTCCATGCGCCTCTCGTAGATCTCGTTCACATCTGCCCACATCTCAGTGCCAATCTCTAAGTGTCGACCTGCTGCAGGCGGTGTGGCGGTATCGCCGACGCGATCATGCGCTGGATCTTGCACTGCTGGCGATCAAAAGCTATCTTCCCTTCTGCAGTGCTGAGTTGGTCTCTCTTGAGCCTGCCCTCCGCGATTTTGAGGACCCCATCCTCATGGAACGTCATCCACAGAAGCCACTTGCGCTGACGCCAATCGATCTCTTCGCCGTTGCGAACTGGTGGAAAGCTGCTAGACCACTGTTTTTTGGCCTTGTCCAAGAGCACCAGCATGTCCTCGCGTTGTAAATCCATTGTTCCTAGGCGTTGTATCGTTTTTCCCCTAGCGCAACTCGCTTGGGCTCATCCCCCCCTGTTGGAATGTGGATGGTGAAAGAGCAACTGATGTATTCAAACCAAGGCATTCTCCCTGCACCTAGCTCCTAGAATATGCACCTGGATCGTGATCCCCCCCGAGGCCCAGAGAAACCCCCGCGACCCCTTAGGCCACTTCAACCGCCAACGGCCATATAGATTATCGTATCCGGATCCATTTTCCAACACGTAAAGCTTTAACAGCATTGATTCACCATTCATAGTTTTCAGGCTAGCTGTTGTTCCAGGGCTATAGCTGACAAGGTTGTGTACACCATTGTGATATGCCTTCGCAGAGTCATTTTGTTGAAGCCCGCGATCAGTGAGGCAAAGCTGCTTTTTCGTGATAGTTAGCGTTGGCATGCCATAATGTGTAAAACTCCTGCTAGCGAAGTCGAAGTATCTCTGTTGGGAACGAGCCATAAATATGGGTCGCGACAAAATTATAGGATTTGTATAGCACTTGATTTTGAAACATGTTTAACGGAATATTCGACATGTTATCACAGTAAGAAATATGTCTGTTGGATGACCAGAACTATTCTTTGAAAAATAATGGATCCTGCTCAATCGCTTACTTCTGCAGAAGCTGCGTTTCTCATTGACATAAAGCTGTCATTTAGATGCTACAAATTTTACAATCAGCGCTTCTTTCGAAAAAGATAGATCGGTCATAACGCGATATAATTCACCTAATAAAATATTTTAGGGAGCGAATAAACAAATCATCAAGCACGAGATTTCAGTTCTATTGCTGTAAAAAACGCTTTAACGTAACAAATTATTGAAGTCTGGATGATTATATGAATTTCCGATAGCTATACACCTACTAATATATGATGTAATGTCAAGAACGTGCTGCGTTTAGCAGGCTAGACAAACAATACCAAACTTGCATTTGATAGCTCCGAAAAAAACGCAGGCTGTCTCGAAGGCTTAATTGATATACATCGCTTCATCATTTGAGCTTAAGTGCAGCTGGAAGAACAACAAACAACGCAGACGCGGTTTCTTCTCGTCAACCTTTCATTGATTTACTTCACTGTGCATGCAGCAGGAAAATTCAAACCTCAACTCATTGCTGTCAAGAAAATGCTAGAAAATTTGATAGTCTGGTATTCATTATTTGCCGAAAAGCTTAAGCAGATCAGCAACGGTGCACTTTGCTGTTCAACGCAGCATTAAAACAAGTAGACTACTGCTGTTTGCTGGTGATGTAATGCTGCACCTCTACTGGATTGGCCTTATAACCCTGTAGGCGGAAGGATGAGTTCTGGTACGCCCACAAGAAACCCCCAAGCGAGCCGAGAAACCCTGTGACTACCATGGATGGCACAGCTACGTGGCGGTGTAATTTAAGTCCTAACGAATACGCCAATAAGTTTTCAGTCGACATGGTTAGCTGCTATAAAAATGCGCGCACCGAATACATAGCCGGCAGGGAAGGATAAAGCACTGACGCCAAGCCATCGTGTGTAATCACCAGCGCCAAAGTTATGTTTGATGTCGTCAAAAGTTGGGTGCTTGACGATCACGGGATAGCGTGGCTCGCGTGGGTCGAAGTCTTCACTCATTGAAAAGTACCAGTTTTGTATGTTTGTGTCCAATCATATGAATGCAGATACAGAAAAACCTGGTAATATGGATATGAACACCTAGATCTCTATTACGTTAGGATGGTCATCTAAGATAATATTCTATTCTAGTTTTGTCATAGATGCATTATGAGCAACGTAATTTGTCGATGAATAACCATATAAGGGCAAAAATGACCAAATGTTCTGACAACAGCGTCGTAGTACTGGCACACTGTCCAGAAAAACAGTGATGATATTTACTCAAAGACCAGTTAGCTGTAGAATTTATCTTGCAACCAGACTTATACTGAGGTGACGTCTCCATCATTTTAGCTTTAAGTTTCTGTGGGAGAGCACAAGGTCCTGAGATGGTCAAAGGTATTTAGCTTGTCAGACAGTCACCGTGATCAAGTTAAGCAATTGCACAAACACAATAAGTTGTGCTCTTCCAACCCATGTCAGCAAGGAACAGAGTGGGAACGGCTAAATAAGTTGCGAAATCAGTTAAAGATGTCAATAGGACCTCTGCGGAGGCTGAAAGTTAGTTCTCCTAGATTGTTTATGGTCTGCAAGGGAAATAAGCGTGAATTCCGGCGCCCTTGAAAAAAATACAATCCTTATCAAAGTGGTCAAATCGCGGTTTAGCATAATCGCTTGCTTCGAAAATACTAAGAGTTCCCTAAACTTTCGCTTCAGCGATCAGCAACAAGAAAGGTTGAGACTTTTTTATTCAAGTAACAGATAGACTTACTCATCTTCTTTCTTAATCGATTGAAATCGTGCCACTTCGGCGTCGTTGCGGCCAAATCCTTGCAGACGTAGCGACGAGTTTTGGTACGCCAGCATGACACTACAAACTGAGCCAACAAGACCCGTAAACCACATTCCAGAACGCGCCAGACTACGATCCAATTGTTGAGCTAAGAAAACAATAAAGCAACCAACAACATAAATGATCCTAGACAGTTACAGCGCCATAGCCAACGCACCAACGATGTATCCAAGCGGGAAGAAAGCAACACTCAAGACAGCACTTTGAATTATGTCACCCTGACTCACATTATCGCGCACTTGTTGAAATGTTGGGTTCTTATAAATCACTGGAAAGCGCGGAACGTGCGGATCATGTAGCGTAGGTCGGTTATTCTTGACTTCCATCCTATTCTAAATCTAATACTTGACATTTTTTGATTGGTTATTCTTATTCTATCTATCAAAGAGTTTTTCGTATTAAATTTATCAGAATCCTCGCTGCCATGGACGAAGTGTACGCCATCAAGCAAACGCAGTTTTTGGGGAAGCCCATTCATTATGTGTGCCAAAGTGCAAATGGACCATGTCCACTTTTGGCTATTGCCAACGTTTTGCTTCTGCGAGGGCAGCTGTCGCTTGAAGGGGTCATTGAGACCCCTGGTCATGTAAGTGCACATAACCTCATGCATCTCGTGCACCGCCGTCTTTTAGACACAAACCCACCGGTACGTTGCATCTTATCATTTATCAAGGCGATAGAGAAATTGTTTTGATTGATTTATTGATAATGTAGCTGAATAATGCAAGCGAGCTAGAGCGACTAACGCAGGAGAAAACACTGAAGGACGTTGCTGAAATGTTACCAAAGATGTTAGTGGGACTTGATGTCAATGTGCGATTTCACAAGTGAGTTGTATGAATTTGTAAAAGCTTCGTTTGTGATTATACTTATTGGTTAGTTGATGTTGCCAGCATTACAGACTTTGAGTACACAGTAGCTTGCGCAGTATTCGACATGCTTGATATTGTGCTAGTGCACGGCTGGCTATTAGATGAGCAGGACATGAAAACGGTGAGGTCAAAAGATGGCGAGATGACACTATCAAAGTGATCACTTATAAGTGTCGTTTGGTTCAGATGGAAGTAGTGGGTAACAAGTCGTACAACGAATTGATCGAGCGCTTGGTTGACTATCGCGGTGTACTATTGACAGAAAATTCAAATGAAGCTGAGAAACCGATAGATGTAGAGGCACTAGCCTCGAATATAATCGTCAAGCCAGTTCAAGGAGAAGAGGAGAAATGTACTCAAATGAAGGCACAAGAGTCTCCGCTAGCAGCTCAGACGACAAGAATACAGAACCTGTCGATTGACGTTGGTTGTGCACAAGCTTCGGATCACACTTTAGGAAGTCCAAACTCAGGCACTGTGATGATCTTGCCAAAAACAAGTCCTTCGAAGCAGACGTTGGAGACCATGATGATGGAGCGTCACATGAGTGATGCAGATGCGTTGGATACAGCAACTACTTTATTAGATGAGGGGCCAATACTTGAAGAATTCTTTAATTTAACTGCTAATCAACTCACCTACTACGGACTCGTGAAGCTGCATGAAGGTGTTCGAGAACGCCAGCTTTGTGTTTTTTTTCGAAATAATCATTTCTCAACATTGTTCAAGGTACGTGAGTCAAGGTTCTATTTTATGACGCGCTGACAATTTGCGCTTGCGTAACTTACCTTAGTTCGAAGGCGCTTTATATCTCCTGGTTACTGACGCTGGATACCTCGAAGAACCTACAGTTGTGTGGGAGTTACTTAATGGAATAGACGGTGACACGGCGTACTTGGACGCACAATTTCGCCCTGTGACATTTTCAGAGCACCAGAAAAATATCTTGACGCAGCAATTGCAGCAGCGAGAACAACAGCAATGTACAGATCAAGAGGAGCAGAAAGCGAGCGATAAAAGCCTTACTGGTCGCAATTTTTCGAAAAGTGATGGCGAGCTGAACACAAACGGTATCAATACTACCACGACTGGCGATCCTTTGCTACAAAGTGAGGTTAATATAGAAGAAAAGGATGAAGACTATTTGTTGGCTTTGAAAATTCAGCAAGAAGAGGAAGTTGCATGTCATAACACGCGTGTGTCCCCTCGCCATTTGCAGGCTGTTGAAAAAAGGCTTGGAGATAGCAAAAATGTGGGAAGTTCTTTGGGTGACGAACATGCGGCCATGTCTGTCAGTGCTGATGGACTAATGATAGTCTCAGAGGAAGAACTTGAAGCTCAGCGACAGGCTGAGCGTTTTTATGAAGAAAAGAAGCGGCAAATTGACGCACAATCGCGACAAATTGACGCACAATCGCGACTGCGGCAACAGCAATTTCAGCCACACAGTTATGGTGCTCCAAGGCGAAGCTCCACAGCAAGTAGTGATTGCAACATATCGTGATTATATGACTGGTTTACTACGTTTATATATTAGGTAGAAAAAGTTGAAATGATGAAAGAGCATGAAAAAGTCTTAATAAATATTTGTTTTGATACAATTCCCATTCACTACTGACGTTTAACATCTTCATACACCAGTGTCATAATCAACTTCAGGATTACAATCCTCGCAAGTGCTTTGTTGCTCGTTACCGCTAATTCGCGACATAGTATTGTCAGTAGATTCAATCATGTCCTTGGTAGTACTAGTTCGAGAAGATGTCGATAAATTTAATACAAGTGGAGTGAGGGAGCTATTCACACTTGCATTGGGTGGACGCACATAGTCGAAGCCGGTAAAATCACGCTCAAAACAACTGGCAATTTCATCCGGGGCGTATAGCGTATGTGGTTGATCTGTAAAGTGCGGATCAAAATTCCCCACAAGATTTTCACCAGAAGGTCCTGGTAAAAGTGGCGGTGTTAATTGACGTTTAAGCACTTGATCCCAGTCGATTCCTTTAAAAAACTTGTGACGCTTAACTTCTGCGACTCCACTACTGTAACCAAGTCGATCTTCTTGACGTTTTACAAGCAAAGCCACCAACAAACTCTTCAATTCGCTTGACATGTTGTTTGGATAACGAACAGATTGATACAAAATTCGCTTGTGTGTACTTTTCTGACTAGATTGAGGCAAGTAAAATGGAGGATATCCAGCACGCAATTCAAAGAGAATGCATCCAAATTGCCAAAGATCAACCGACAAACCATGACCATCCGGATACCGACCGACCATTTCCGGCGGTAAATAAGTGTCTGTACCGCACATGGTATTTGTCCGTCCATTTCTAGAATCCATTTGTTTGGCAAGACCCATATCTGCCAGCTTAACGTGACCTTCGTTGTCCAATAAAACGTTCTCAGGTTTGATATCACGATGTAAAATGCACATGTTGTGCATGTGCTCGAGAGCAAGTAACAGCTCAGCTGCGTAGAATCGAACAGCATCTTCACTAAAGCTTCCTCCATTGTTCTGCATATGTAAAAAGAGATCACCACCTTGCATAAATTTAGAGATTAAAAACACTGAGCGACCTCGTGCTAGTGCAAAGTCCAGACCCATAATAAATGGATGGTTTCCAACCCACTCCATGGCACCCCGTTCGGCAAATACAACTTTTGCTTTCACCTGACCAAGTTTCATCTCCTTAATTGCATACAATTGTCGATCTGCGGCGTACGATGCTAATATCACACGACCATAGTGACCACGTCCTAGTAATTTCAGCGATGTGAAATCATTCAAAGATGGCAATCGGTGTTGTACAGCTGCAGCTTGAGCAATAAACTTCGCTCGATCCTTTTCTGAATCAGCCGCAAAGTAAACAGATCCTCTTCCCGATTCGGGTGTGATGCAGAACACATAACCAGCAGAATCGTCATCAATAAGTTTAATCTTGCAGTTCTGTAAATTCAAATATTTCATTGCATTTTGCTGCCAGAAGCCAGGCACTTTTGTATCTTCCAATGTTGTTGCTCGGTAAAACACCAAAAATGTCGACTTGATCAAAGCGCAGTACTTATGCGAACTCCATACAGGTAGTAGCTGTCGCCGTTTGCGAAACAAGTTCATAAATGTTGACGGCAGCGAACTAATAAATCGCTTTGAATCTTCGCTCAGAATTGAATCCTTGCGCTGAAACAGTAGCACCATGTTTCAGCGAAGAATCAAATCAAATTATGACTGCAAGCATTGCAACTTGCCAAGAACTTTGACTTTATAAATACGAGGGAAACATGGGACGAGGAAAATATTCGCTTAGCAAACGCCAGTAAATCCTTGCGATTGCAAGCCAATGATTGTATTGTTCAACGCTTAAGCGTTTCACCGGGATATGTTAGGACCCTACCAAACTAAGACCAGAACTTGAGGGCCTGGGGCCGCTTAAAATCAGCTAGTCATACAGATCCGCTGCAACAAAACCTTCAAGAGTTGGACTACGGACATGTGCGAGCAAAATTTTGACTCGCTGAATAATATTTCTTTACTCACCTCTTACTTGTCTTCCTTCTTTTCGTCATCATCCTTATTCTCGTCGTTGTCCTTCTTCTCGTCTTTCTTTGTCATCTGTGCCATTGCAGCCTGAATCTTTGGGTCATTTGGATCTACTCCCGGTAGACCTGACAGTAGAGAATTGACAAATTTGGGGTCCATGAAAGGTAAGTTGGATGCTGGGGCGGGCGGAGGTCCTGACGTAGTGGCCGAGGAACTCGCCGACGCTGGATTTTGTGTAGTTTGTCCGTGTTCAGCCAAATTGTCCGTGCCTGGAGTCGAATTAGAAGTTAGTGCTGGGGATGGGACTGGAGCAGTCGCAGAAGCGGCTTCTGCTTCTGCTTCTGCTGCTCGCTTCTGTGCAGCCTCCTGTCGTGCACGTTCCTCTTCCATCGACACACGAAGCGCCTAAACAATAAGCAATACAATTCACGCGCATTAACGCTTCGATGCTCTCCCCAAAATTGCATCATCTCTCGTACCAGGGCCAGTTCGGGATCCATGCTAGGATCCACACCGCCGTACTCTGCGAAGGCGTCGCTACCACCGCCACCACTGCTGGAAGCGGCAGCAGCACCACCATCGTCTCCATGTAGTACTGGTGAAGATACCAGCACATCTGAGGGCAATACACCCGCTGGTACCGTGACTAAATGGCTGTTATTATTGCTGCTAGCGGCATCAACAAATGCCTGTAGCTTGGATGCGTTGGTGTCCATATCGCCCATGCTCACCACATCTACAGCAATCTATAGAGAGGAAAGAAGAGAAAAAATTTAATCAGTAGAATGTGGATATTGCATGATCGGCATTTAAGTGCACAAACGTTATTCTTCTTTAGTAGCTTGCCAATTTTTGTGAGCTGTTTTTCATCTTCTTCAATCGGAGATCCAATAAAGACAACGACACGTTGTCCCCCGGTCTTATTACGACGATGTTTGAGGGCTAGTTGTGCAACTTGGATAGCGTTGGAAAGCTTCATAGAGCCACCAATCTTAACGCCATGGATAGCGCTAAGCAGGGTGCCCATATTGTCTGTAGGTGAAGCTAGCACCTGGACACTTTTTCCAGCCATGGCAAGTACACCCACAGTACTTTCTGGATTGGCCTGTGTCTTTGTTCCACATAGAAGGTTGGCAGCGTCGTGCTGTGCTTCCAGACGCGAGGGAATGTAGTCGCCATTTCGCATCCACTCCGAGTTGTCTAAGCTGTGAGTTTACGTCATTTTAAGATTTATAGGTTCAAGTTCTACCTAGAGATTACAAACGCACCAAATCATCGTCGATTCGAGCGGCATCGTGGCGTTCTTAAGAGCTTATAGCACAGAAGATCGGGGCAGGTCGTTAAAGAGAACAGTGACTTATGTCGAAAAAATAATGCTAAAAAGTTTTATGAAATTTCAATATCCCAGTGTGATACATTTTATCCGAATTCTGTATGACGCAGTCGGACAAGACAAAAAGCCACTGGCGCGTATTGCGCAATGCAATTGTACGGTCAACATCTAATGATACATCATCATCATCAGTCGATATAACGAGGACTACAGCATCTTCTATTGCCACCGATTTTTTCCCGCTGTGTCCAGTGTCTTTTGTTGACACAGTAAAGGTCTCAATGCACACACCTGCAAAAGATAATTTCGCGTGGATGATGTACAACTTATCAGCAGCAATAGAGAGTGAGACGGAAAGATCGATAACTGTCGTCGTACATGAAAAGCGAAAGGACGTCAAATTTGTGCCTATTTCGGAGCTGCAGAGTCATCAAATGAACAACGGCGTGGACAATACGGGCAACATTCGCACGTGGCCGTCCGAACAGATTTTATTATCATACATAATCTCAAGTGGCATTCTTTCGCAGATACAAAGCGTAGGTAGACCGGAATTGCCTGTATCATGTTGTGAACTAGGAAGCGGTATGGCAGGTCTTGCATCCTTGGGGCTACTAGCTTGTGCACCTGTCGACTTTGAGCGCGTTGTAATAACGGACGGTAATTTGCTATGTGTGAATAATTTGCAGCTATGCGTTGCAGAGAATCAGAGACAAAATACTTTCCCTGCTCGTGTAAACAACACGAAAATCACAGCGGAGCTTCTGCGCTGGGATCGCAATGCCACTTTACGCAAGGATTTGCAGCAACAATTTGATCTTGTCTTCGCAAGTGACTGTTTATTCTTCGAAGAGTTTCATGAAGACCTCGCACATACCATTAAAAACCTATTACGTCGCGGCTCGGGTCGCTGTCTCCTCTTGCAGCCAAGTCGCAGCGGCTCGTTAGACCGCTTTTGTGTCATTGCTAAACAATATGGTTTTACCACTACACAGTCCAAAGATTTTGACCCAACAATCGTAGAAAAACACCAAGAGTATCAACAAACGCGACCAGATTACGTGCCCGATGTACATTTCCCTGTCCTGCTCACGTTGACGTTAAATATATAATGTTGAGTTGAAGTTGTCTCCACTAAGTTCGTCTTAAGTTTGTACTTAAGCACGTATATTTTAAAAGCTAAGCTCCTTCGAGTTACGTCAAAGCTACCGGCATTGCACCCCAGCGAGCTTAATGGCCCGTCCTTCGTCCGCTAACGTATCTGTAATCTAATCTTTAAGCTTGTTGCTATTTCTTGCGGACATACTGACCGTGTTGCTATGTACTCATTGCTTGATATTGAAGAATGAGATGGGCAATGTACGCGTATGCTGTCGGGTACGTCCGCAAAACGCAAAAGAACTGACAATGGCATCAGCTCAGCGGTGTGTTTTTACTGAGAATGAAACGATTGAAGTTAAGGTGTGGACAAATAATCAACTTAACAATGCACGAAGAGCTCAGTATTTTATTGCGTATGTCTATCACAGACTTGTGACGGAAGTCCGCAGAAATTTACATTTGACCATGTGTTTGGAGAGGAATGTGATCAAAAGACGGTCTTTGAAAATGTCGCACTGCCTGTTGTACAAGGTATTACCAATTATTTTGGATAGTCTGAAGGAATAGTTTATCAACTGCTTTTATCGTTGCATGGCAGATATTATGGCTGGATACAATGCAACCATTTTTGCATACGGTCAGACGTCTTCGGGCAAAACATATACAATGGAAGGGGCTAATATTGACGACCCGGAATTACAAGGTATCATTCCGCGCACGGCAACCGAGATATTTAATAACGTGCTCAATGCTGACGAAAACATGGAATTTATCGTGAAAGTAAGCTACATTGAAATATACATGGAACATATTCGTGATTTATTGGATCCATATAAGTCGAAAGTGAATTTGCAAGTTCGAGAGGATGCTCAACGCGGTATCTTTGTCGAAGGGATGACAGAGATGTGTGTAACCAGTGATGAGGAACTTCTAGCGACTATGCGAGCTGGTGCAACTAATCGTGCTGTGGCAGCGACGGGTATGAATGAAGGAAGCTCTCGTAGTCACAGTGTTTTTATGGTGACTCTCCTGCAACGACATCTTGAAAATCAGGCTACAAAGACTGGCAAACTATACCTCGTGGATCTTGCGGGTTCTGAAATGGTGCGTAAAACTGGCGCGACTGGCCGTCAACTTGAAGAAGCCAAGACGATCAATAAATCACTTTCTGCTCTAGGTATGGTTATCAATGCACTTACTGACTCGCATATCACCCACGTACCGTATCGAGATAGTAAATTGACTCGAATATTGCAAGAATCACTGGGAGGGAATTCGCGTACAAATCTTATTATCAATGTATCTCCGAGCAGTTTTAATGCGTCCGAGACGATTTCTACCATACGATTTGGTTTGCGTGCAAAGTCAATAAAGAATAAGGCAGTGGTGAATGAGCAGCGCAGTGTCGCTGAGTACGAAGCTTTGCTTGCTGCAGCGGATAAAAAAATCGCCAAGCAACAGACATACATTATCGCTCTTGAAGCTCAACTTGCGGGAAAAGAGACATTAGAAGAGACTGTATCTGTAGCTGGTGTCGTTGGATCCAAAGACTTAAATGGTATCGCGGAAGTAGCGAAGACAGAAAATTCGAGCGACACTTTGGATCCGTTAGACGTTTCTCTAGAGCTGTCGAATAATCTGACGACGGAATCCCCCCCATCACCTACTGCCCGTGCTGGTCGCGCACTAGAAGAAATTCAAGAGAAAGTGACACAGTTAGAAGATGAACTGGCCGAAGAGAAACAAGAGTCTATGCGACGTGGTGAAGAAATTCGTCTGCTTACGGCAAAATTGGAAGAGCACAGCCAAGCACTGGAAACTCAGCATGTGCTCTCTGAGGAATTGCAGCGAGTCAAGGAATTGCAAGAAAAGACTTTAGAAGAGAAGATTCGACAACGTGACGCGCTCCTTGCTCAACTGCGTACTGAATTTGATCGACTTAATTTTGATCATAAGGAATTGATCATTCATTCGGAGACCGTACGGAAAGAATATGATGTCCTTTTACAAGAGATGGCTGCACAGACACCGCCTAGTGGTGGGGAGCTGGCAGCGGCAGCGGAAAAGATCGTTCAAATAGAGCAGTCAACAAATGATATGAATTCGGTCGGAGATAAGACTTTCGTTAAGCAAGAGGAAGATCTTCAACTTCAGCAGCAAGAATTATTCAACGAAGTGGTGAAGGAAAGCGTCGATATCAAGTCTCAAGATCACTCAGATCTTAAGGTCAAGTACACAGCACTTGGGATAAAATTAAGAGAGTATGAAAAGGAATTCTTGGCTTTTAAGCACGCTACGGAGCACGAAAAGACCCGTTTGCAAGAAGATATTGACCGCAAGACGGCGCAAATTCGGGATCTTGAAGCACGTGCAGGTCGTGCTGGTGCTTCTACAGGTGAAGGCGGTTCGACACCTTCTTCTCCAACCAACGTCAGTGGTATGTCGGCGCGCGAGCGCCAACACATGCGGTCTATCCAGCAGAAGTTGGAGCAACTTGTCGCTGTACACCGACAATTGTTGCGCAAGTATGCGTCATTAGATCTCGAATTGTCTGAGGCTAAGAAGAAACTCGTACTGCGCGATGAACGTATCAAACAGGTGGAAGCAAACAATCGCATCATGGCTGGAAATATGCGAGCACAAGCAGAAAAGCACGTGGAAGAGCTTACACATCTTCGTGACCAGATTGCTGACTTTCGTGGAGCTCAACGCTCACACTTTGAAGCACAATTCAATCACACGAACGCTGCCCTCGTTGCGTCCATGGGAAGTACCGACACAGGAGTCATTAAGACTTTACGTGGCGGTTTAAATTACGGTGGTGATGGTGTCATTCGCCCGATTCGTGGAGGTGGAAGACGCAAGACGCAACTCGAAGAAGCAGCCATGACCACAGCAAGCGTCTCCGCAGTCCCTGCGAACGATTCCGATGCTGGTGTGCCGACCTCTGGCTTCCTGACTCGCTTGTTCGGCAAGGCAAACTAATTAACTCAAAAATAACATCAACGAAATACTACTATTTCATAATAGTACCATCTTTGTATTATAGCATTCTTTTGACGTTGGTGGCACGTACGAGACGATGGCATCCGTGTATGATGAGGTAGAAATCGAGGACATGGAATATGATGCAGAGGAAAAGGTTTACTACTACCCGTGTCCATGTGGTGACCAATTTTTTATCGACCTTGACGAATTATACGAAGGCGAAGACATTGCTACTTGCCCCAGTTGCTCACTGACAATTCGAGTAATTTTCGATGCAGATATTCTGCCAAGACGTGAAGAAGAAGAGAAGTAACAAATGAGATGTATGACATGCCGCTTTATAAGAAAGAAAGCATCGGGCAGAGGAAGTTGATCGCTGCCCATCCCTATAATATAGAAGCACGGTCTGTCAAAGTCTTGGAGAAGAAGAAATATCAAGACATTAATGTGATTTTTTATTACCTCTACTATATATTATTTGCACGTGTTCATATCGTTGGCTTAACTGCTGAAATAACTCTTTTGCTAGCACTTTATACTTTTCTCCGGGTGATGTCGGAAGTTCCTGCTGGGTACACGGTCTTCCAAACACATTACACATTATTTGTAGCTACTTTATTGTCTGAACAATACAGTATTGTATTTTTTATACACTGAAGTATCGGTATGAGGAATATGTTGGGACTCCACAGAGGAAACGTGCCTGCTTCACATGGGCTGCTGGCTGCATGCCAAGTACAAGATATGGTCAAACTAATATGTCTTTTTCAGTGTTGGTGTAACAGAATAAATTTTGAATACATGTAACTCGTAAAATCGAAATGCTAACAAATAATACACTTAGATGACGCTCTCGTTTTGTTAGACCTGACAAAATCAGAGGATAGGCGGCTAATGGGTCAAATGCGGAATCTACTTCCCTGGAGGCTCACACCAGCTATGGGAAAGTGTTGGTGCGACAGCGCTTAACGAAGCGTCGGTGGTAGAAGAGATGGCACTCACCGTGAAGGCCAGGGCAGAGAAATATCTCTTTCTGGACAAGGAAAGTCAAGAGGGCCATAGATCTGGTCATGCTCCAAATGGATCAAGAACAAGGCAGCTCACGGGCTTCAAGCCAAATGGCCACTTGCCAAAATATGTGCTGCCTCGGTAGTTGAACCGGAAGATTCAAAACGACACATGTTGCGGGTGTTTGCACCGCCACACTAGGCGTATAGGTTGCATTTTAATACGCATGCCAATGGCGGTCAGAATCAGTGGATAATCTCGATGAATTTAGACCAAATTGTCACAAAGGCGTAAGATCTCCTTCCTGGTAACGATTACAATCCTCATGGTGGGCCTTAAATCAGTTGCGGCTCGCACCAAGAAATTTCATCAACCCTGCCTCATAAGGAAATTGAGAGAACCGTATTGCTGTGAAGTACAATTTTCATGTGGAGCAGTGCTAAAAAGGCAGATGCGCCAGTGAGGCGCGCTCTTCGGATGATAAGGGTAACACTAATGTATGTCGCAGCCCTTTGGTGTATCTTAGTAAATAATAGCTGCACTATGTGCGAGGGCCGGTAGAGAGTAGAAGCGACAAAGTGTTGTTTTTCTCCGTTCCAGATCCGTTACAGTTGAAGGAGACTGTAAGTCGCGAGGAGAAGGACCAGAAACAGACAACTCATTCTTAACGCAACTTTACGATAGTATTACCGTGCGACGTGCGCACGGTACGGAGCAGTGAAGATCCACAGATAAGTGACGAGAAATATAGCTAACTCATAATTGAATGGCCAAGTAAGTCGTGGGGGTCGGGAGTCTCCTGCACTTGGGCTGAATTTTCATCGGACAAATTATATCTAGGGTGCTTGTAAGAGAATGCAAGACTGTGGAGTCACTAAGATGGAAAATTTGAAATTGGAGGAGAAGCTACGCATATCATTCATCGTCGATGAATCGGTCAGTTAGAGTACCCGCAGATCACTCAATGCTAGGGGTGATAACTATTATCAGGATCCTACGAACTCGATTATCCTTCGTGCAGAGTTATCACAAAGTGGTGATGAGAGGACCTCCACCCGTGTTACCCCCAGATAACAGAAGGCGTCGCTAAATTGACTGAGCCCCAATAACCAAAACTGCATTGCACCGCAATGGCTATTATGAAGGGGACAGTGTGTGACGTATTTGACATTTTCGCTCTTCAAATATGCTTTGTTCTTTCCGTGCGAGAATTAGAGCGAGCGTCGTGAGAGCAAAAATGAATCTCTCTGGCTGGCAGAACACAATTGAAGTTGTGGTGATGAAAAGAGTATATTGTCTGCAGTTAAACTACCTACACATGCAGTGTCTGTGGTCTTTATGCTCAAATTGCGACCTTACTACTGTAAGGCCGTAGCAGAAATAATCTGGTTATACCATCAGCAATTCGAATGTTAAACATCCTGTACACTTTGTAAGCTTGCTAAGGCCATGACACGAAGTTTAGAACCAGCCACATGTGGCACTTTGTTTAAGACAAATTCGAGAACCAACAAACAAGGGCCGACTTCAACGACCCTACTCGATGCATACGAGTTTTTGTTCCGCGTGATTTGTATAGTAGACCGGTGAGTGCACCTGAGCTGTTATTAAAATCTGAAGAATTGATAGCGATGCCGTCGTTAAAAAATCAAGGAAGTTTGAGGTACCACTTATGGCAAATTGTTCCGGTGACGCTATCGCTTACGTTCTGGCGCACCCTTGCCCTGGAGACAAAGCAGAGTATCGCGTTACAGCGCGCTTCTGACAGGTGAGTAGTATTCAACCTTATGGCGAATTCGATGCTTGGTCGGTAGTGAAAACAACTGTCGTATAGATACAAGCGAGGCCAATAGTCGCAGAAAGTAATGAATAAGGATTGTTTGTCCAGCATTCTCGACCTGCTTTGTACTTTCCACAGTCAAGTATCAGCCGGCATGATCCTGGATTGTTAAGCCTCAAAGCGGTTTAGATGGCACGTTTTCTCTGGCGACCCGATCGCAAGCCGTGTAGATACCATATCCATGATTGTCATTCTCAGTACCTCAACATTATATATTTTGTTTTGACATTTGTGTGCCGTACGCAACTGGATAACGCTTCTGAAATCATTTTAAATTTCCGCGAATCACATAGTCCAGCGCGTACATTGTTGCATTCATCAACTCTGATCTTTAAGCCCACCTCACTTAGAAGAAGGGGCTGTCCCTCTAAGGCCAATTTTCATTTTTCTTGAACTAATCAATGTAAAGTAGAATCCATTTTTAATATATCATCTAACGCCAAAAGAAAATCGATATTTCCCTTGAAAAGCTGGTCAGCCGATTCTGTAAAGGAATCGGTTTTTGGACAATGTAGCCGAGAGACAAAAATTTGTTTCCGTCGCCGTGTTTTACATCTGAAAGTCTCAAAATGCTGATCCGCATCTTGATCACCCATCCCTTTCTTCATATCGTGGCTGTAACCATCAATTCTGGCTCGCTCAAAAGGCTTACACCTCCCAAACTTTGAAAGGCCCTCAAAGCTCGAAAGGTGTGCTCTGCATTTGAATTGACGCCGTCCACGTTTTCAAAATAGGAAAAGTGGATTTAAAAGGTATTAGTTAAAGCCGCAACTACTCTGAACCTTTCATGAAGTTAGTAACCGTTGTCTTTTTCGGAAAAAGTTAGGCCACTGTCGCGTCGATGAGGATCTATATCTCCTAAACGTAGCCCGCCAATACCTGCCCCTCTGGAAGGGCCGACAAAATCGTGTTTGCATCGATACGCCTGCTCAAGCATAAAAAATGCTGCTCGTGTTAACTACGAATCTTTTGTTGAGGCACCAAAACAGAAGAACCCAAGTTTGCGCGCTGCTTCCTAGCACGGAGACTGCTAGCGCTACGCGCTGTTTCTCCTTCTAAATCGTCGCCAAGTTTATATGGCCATCTTAGATAATAATACCTGAGAGAGATCTTCGCCGTTTCTGATCTCAAAAGGGCTGGATGCTTAGCAAAAGATGTATATTGGAGAATAGACAGAAAGTACTGTGCAGGTACACCAGACCATACTACTCCCGCCATATAGATTGGGTTTGCCACAAAAGTTTGGCTGCATCTACATCAGCGAGAGCATGTTCAATTTTCCACTTGCTGTTAAACGCAATATGAATCACTATCTCTTGTGTTAGTATATATCGTGAATTCAAAAAATTTTCCAAGAAATAGGTATCTTCATTACACACTTTCTGATCTTGATATCAACCCTCGATGGAGCTATTGTTCCGATGAAGTAAGCTTCTTTTGAAAGAAATGGAAAGGACCAATATCACCCGTTAAGACTTACAATTTCCACATTACGCTCTGCGCTTTATGTGTGTCCCCATGATGAGCTTATTCATCCACGGCAAAAATTGAGCATAACTTCTTGTACCAAATGTGTTGGTATTTGAAAAGCAAGGATGGATTATTTACCTCGTCAAGCCCACCCACTTTAATGTAGAACCACAACAGGGTTCACATCTAATCTCTTACGTCACTTTACAAAGGAAATCTCTTCGCAAGAGCCAGTTCCTTTAAGAATTTTACTCCACTCGCGGCGCTGTAAAGTGCTGATCCTCCGGGAAAACTTGCTTTCGGAGTCCGCTCTCACGCACCGGGCACGACGATGGAATGGCTTCCATGCAGGATGCGGAATTGTTTGAAATTGATAGCGATGGTTTTGCTAGGCTCCCTGAGCAGAGCTCGGTAGGAATAAGCGGCAGTACGCCGCTTTTCAAGGATGAGAATGGAATAAAAAGCGGTGTATTAGTGCCCCCAGAATGTGTTTCTATTAGAATGTAAATAAAAGCTGTTAGCTGATGTCTCTTGGGCGAGGGCCGGTGGAGAGTGAAAGCGACTGTTTGTTGCAGTCTCGGTTCTCGAGCCGATGGGGGTGGAAGGACAACTGTAAGACGCAAGTAGAAGCACCAGAACTGGAATGTAAGAAGAATGACTATCTTTGTCGCGATATTCTGGTGCTGTTGAGCTGGTACAACTGTATCAAAGGGCCAACGTGCGAAGCATTGAAGCTCCACGAGTAATAACGATAATTGTAACCCACATGCAAATTGAATGGCGTATAGATCGTAAGTCTTTTTTTATTATCTTGGAAAGATTCACCGACTAAGAGAAAGTTTTTCCGGCGGTAACGGCAAGAAAATGCATAACTGTGGGTCGCTGAAATCTTGTTGATACCGGAGTAGATTGTTGGAATGATATGCTGATCAGAATCAGCGATATCACTCTCCCTGCGGTGTGCCTTCTGGGCGACACGCTCTGTGAAGAATTTGTTAATGTTACATAAACTGTTTAATACACCAGAGACGTTATATTGTCTGGTGTTTAGGCCCCACCATGGCTACGCACAAACGCATTTTGACGATATTTTCGTCCATTGTCGTGCAGGGCACGAGAAGTCGAATGCAGGCTTCCATATTTAACACTCGCGGGTTGTGCTTGAGTCTATTCGCTTAGATAACCACTTCCCAACATAGACAAGTGTGTCTATGAAGCCGCCAGAATATTCTTTCTAGGTTGCTTCATTCGATAGCAGAGCATGCAGGCGCATCTCGCAAAGATCAAAGTCATTGTTGATAAATCAGTGTCTATGTGGCATCTAATCACACAAGCTTATATGCAAAGTATGCCGACATGGCACCATCCGTTACCTATCTCCTTGAAGTGGCGCCAAATAGTGTCGAAACATGGCCAACAAGGCGACCTTTGATAATATGCATGACAGACTCGTGAGCGGCCCGATTCGATCCTATTTGAACCCGAATAGGTTCTTTTATGCTATTTGTAGAAGTTATGACTTAGCCATAGGCCGTGCTTTACTCCAGGATGATGCCGATGGGCATGAACGAGTGATCGCGCATGACTAACGCCAGCCACAAGCTACTGAAATGAAGTACCCTGTTCACGACAGGATATTATTTGCAGTGCAGTATGCCCTCGTCAAGTTCATTGTGTCCCCGCTTGACTCCAAGCCAGATACAATCTATTCAAAGTAAGCGTTGTTGCGCGCAGTGATGTCTTCACATTTCTCTCGGAGAATTGTAAGGTGACTATTCTTATCTGCCGAGTAAATATTTGAGGGGAGGTCATAGACGACTGTGCCTGATGTGATGGCGAATGTACCAATTCGTCGCCTCGACAATGATCGCATGCCACACGCTTGGCTTGCCATGAGATGCGGTGATATATACGGCATGTGTTTGATACGCAACTTGTGTTGTGCTATTGAATGCCTTGGAAAGCAAGATGCCAGAAAACTAGCATTTCTTTACCGACGAGTGCACTATAGTTGCATCGCTATTTTGTATTCTGATACTTAATAAATACAGCACTAATCAACATAACAATCAGCTTGTTGTGGTGCCTACGGATAAGAGCCTCAAGTACAATATATTGTTCGAGGCACATAATACGGTTTTGCGTGACCTTTTGGAAAAACAAAAAAAAATATGTTGCTCTGTGGTATTGGTGTTCAAACACGTATTGGTGGGTGAGAACATACGTGCGCATGGGTGAGACTCGTCAACGCCTTCCATCTTACTGCATGCGGTGGCACCTTTGATTAGCTTCCCGATCTCGGCGGCTTACTGATGGTCTATGAAATAAGTTAATTTTGATTATTCAAATGACGAGTCCGGAGATATCAGTATGGTGGGATTTACCAGCTGTCGGAGCATAATGAAGGATACTGAGATCCGCGCATCACAGCATTAATTTTAGGTGCCCGACGCCAGATAATTGACGTGACCGCTGACCAAGCACGTTATCTGCGTTGTGGATTATCCACTGAATCGCTTGCGTAAAGTCCCGTCGTTGGTGAGCTGATTTCCTACCACTCGTTAAGCTTTCGTTTAAAAACGCAGTATATGCTATATTATGACTTGTCCGACTATAAGATGTCATTGACATCGTCACAAAACGGATCCCGTCTCAGAAGGGAAGGGAGTGCCGCTCAGATTTCAGTTGTTGGTACCGGTCCTGCTTCACTTCAAAGTAGAATTAGTGATGATATATGTGTGCGATGCCGTAGAATTGAACCAAGACAGACAATGGAGCACACCGGTGCGAATGGCAGGTGAGACACGTAAGAATATGTTACAGAGAAAACATCATATTGAACGCACTAATTTTACCAGCTCCTGCAGTATATGCGGTCTATATGACTAAGCTGCGACTAAGCTACATCAGACCACTCACGATTGTAGCAAAAATGGAATTTGTTTTATACTTGAAATAGCCCAAATTGAGCATTTTCACATTTAGTGTTCTAGAAGGCTCTCCAAAGGTATCTGCAATGTCACTATTACGAGCCAGTCAGACATGAAGAGCTCTGTAACGCTTAAAGCAACGTCTCTCCCACGATCCCCGTAGCCGAGCTACCTCCCTTTCTACAGCATTTGCACGAACTAAACCGCTGAGGAATCACATCAGGCAGTGCAATGACGAATCTCGGGAAGCTATAATACCTCTCTCAGCGTTAGACACACACCGTGAAACTTAAAAAATCTACGTGCTGCGACAGCCGGTAAAGCTCACGAAGCCCAGCCATAATAAATTTTTATCTCTGCAAGCACTGCGTGATGAGCAGAAAGCGGCCCCGTAGAGCGTTAAAGGAATTGGCGGATATACTAAGGCCTTTACCACTTTGGAAAGATTACCCTTATTTTTAACTATAACGAATTTGAGGTTTTACTTTTGCAAGATTGCCCTGGTGCCGTGACCTCTTACAGAGAGAGAAGCCCGTCGTGGCGCTCTTTTTACTAGCGGGAGGCTACTGACCAAGCGGTAAAAGACCCTTATCAGTAACCGTTATTGTTGGATCATGAAGATTAGCGGGGCTGCTAGCAGCGGGAGCTCTTGAGTTATGAGTTGCCACGACGCTCTCTTCGTGATTTGAGCTTTGCAAAGTCAAGCATGGGACGACGCTCGTGGCGGACGTCTATTTTGCTGAAGCTAGACTGTGAAGCCTAATGAAAGGTGAGGCGGCGCGTTTTTATTACCCTCTGCGCCTACTGCGTTGTAATTTCAGCGTCATTTTGCCAGCTTTTAGTACATTACTCTTGAAGGGTACAGTTTTCCCATACCGCTGCTGCTCCAAGCACAGATGGTAATCTTTGGGAGCAACTACCTGCGGTCAAGCAATCGCTCTCTTCTTAACGCTATTCGTGTTGCGTTTTGATTCAGTGCGGCATGCTGCTTCGGACGATTGATATCACGATTTGATTTTTGAAAGGATCGGCGTTACGATTGCACATGTCATATAGCAAGCTGGGCTCCTTAAGTCAAGTCAGACTTGTTGATGACGTAAGAATATTTTCGCCTCCCCCGGAGTCTAATCTTCGCGCAACGTGGAGGTTGAGCACTGTGAAAACCACATAAATGACTAGGTCGTGTATCGCCGAGTGAGCGCGGAGTGGTTTGGTCGGGACTAGGAGAGTCACTGAAAATGCTCTCGTTGTATAAATTTCTGGCGCCCTCACCAAAACCCATTTAAGCGCGTCTGTTGCGAAAATCGTGGTCTCAGCGAAGCTCATTGAAGAAATTGGTTTACGTCATTAAACCTGCTTTCTGTAAGAGATTGATTCACAAACCCTTAAAGCTATTCAAAAAAAAGTTTATGGAACCTAACCCATTTTATGTGAGGATGACATATGGCTCATAGCGCTCTAGCATCGCCATATCTAGGATGCAATCGTATGAAAAATTCAGGTTAAGGACCAACCCAAGTTCGACATTTATTAAAGGTTTTCAACCTAACGTGAACGAATTACTAGCAATTTCGTATGAAAACGCACGGACGCCGTATTTGTATTTGAGAATTAATGCCCCCCGCGAAGTGTCTGCCGTGCTTGAAAGTCGCAGGACGTACGTATCTGCACGACGATTCTGGATTTCTTAGGATTTCTCGCAACTTCACAATGCCCGGGCGTTAATTACAACTATCCTAGCAGTGGGCCCCAACATATTGAATGGAAGTCGCTCCATCAAAAGTAGATCCTATTAATTGCTACAACAATGGAAGTTTGCTCTTTATTAGTTGGTGTAGACTGGCCTACTGGACTTTGCAATTCTACTGTGAGGGTTTCGTCGTCCGACCTCGCCTGGCGGCCCGACCCTTCGCACTTCTCAGCTCACTACAAATAGGGTGACACATATATTATGTACTCCCGTAGGTGAAATGATTGCAGGTACCGCAAGCTACCCGTAATTTTGAAATTTCTCTCATCTCCATCAGCACCGCTGGGGTCCATCGTCCTTGGCACGTACTTTGAGCTGACATTTCCAGTACCTCATCGTGCTCTCGCAGAACAAACGTTGTGTTTCGTATTTGGTGCAATATCCACCGTTTTCTCGAGAGCGGAAGGGTGTAGAGGTAGCCGTGTACGGTTAGGGTGCGAGTCGCAACCATTTAGAGATCCTCCATGAAGATAGTAACCATTACACACGCCATTGCTGCCAAGAGTGCTCATATCATTTGGACATAGTCTGCGGTTCATTTCTCCTGTTCATAGGCTACAACTTCGTCTATTGACGAGTAAACAAAGAATTTGAGAGCACAGGTACGTGTGATTATGCGGTGTGAGCACCCACGATACCACTCGTTTCAAATCTTCGAATCGTTCCGCGTCGGGAGCCCATTCTCTCGCAGCAATCAGATCACGGTTTAGACACTATTGGACGCACCTAACCAGCATATTTCATGCTGGTAAACGCCTCCAGGTAAGAAATGACCGATTTATGTCTTTTTACCGCCTTTGATCTCTTCGGGGTCAAAAAGAAACAAAAACTTGTTAATCTGGTCTATCGTCCCAAGGACAGGTATTCAAACATTTCATCTTTTATCCTCGTAGTAGGTACAAGCATATTCATGAATTGGTTGTGAGGAGAATAGTATCTGGTAGCAAATTGGCTATCCGACGACCATGTTTGCAGAGATTATATCCTTCGAGGGGATAATATAATTTGTTTGCTTACTGAAATCGAGTCAACAAGACATATTTGGTAGATGTTTTTATCGTGGTGGGTTCGAAGGCTCAAACGCAGGTAGCAGTCCAGAATTATAGGCGTTATCGCTCGCCTGGAAGCACCCTGCAGCTAAGAAAATGTGCTGAAGAGATATCTCCAAAACCGTTTAGACCAGACGTATGTGATACTGCAAGCGGCACCCGCAGTAGGAGTGCTTCTGCTACCATTAACCCCTTAGACGGCAGAGACGGAGAAATCTCTCTGGGTATGAGAGATTAAGAAGGGCATAGATTCGGTCATTTTCAAAAGGAGCGTCACGCTAGTAGTTTTCAGTTTAATTCGTGCTTAAAAGGATCCAGTTCTTACGCTATATCCTTCGACAAGGCAATCCGAGTATAAGAATTGCTTTAGCAACAAGTCTCGCAAGTTTTAGCTCCGATCGTCCGACCTGTTATATGAAGAAAAACTGGCGGGCAATGTTCAGGAGTTGAGAAGTATAACAGTCGGGCTGGCTTGTGACCCTCTTGCGGACGCAAAGTGGTAACCATTGTTATGATGGGTTTGTTCAGATGCGGCTCGCTTTGAGACCTTCACCTCCATCCAGCCTCTTGATGAAGCTGTGAGGCCATATAAATTCCGGTCCGTCAACCTGCCACTGCAAATCGTGATGTATTTCTTTAGCGCCGGTAGTCACCCCTACGGATTCAATGTGTCTCAGTTTTTCCATTAGGTGCATGGCGACCTACCAACACTCGACACGACTACGCGAGGGACATATCGATTGTTTTTCTGTAAAGGATTGATCCTTCAAACCTCTCAATCGAGACTGGAGGGACAGGCAGAAATCATACAACCACACTTGCTCATCTACGTATATCACGGTGCAGCCCTGCAGCTCAGAGATCGATCCTTCGTCTTCAACTTGGGTGTGGCTCATAGCCTCCGGTACACACATAATGCTCTCCAGATCTCATATTTCACCTAATTCTCCTTTCGGTCATTTAGGTGTTCATATCAAAGCCCCAGACTTTGTGTGATCATCAAAGTAGTTTGAGGAGCTTCATGCAACTATGTGCGATGCACGATTGGTAAGAAGTCGTAAGTAGATCGAATGCTGTAGACAAAAAAAATGCGACCATTCGTAGTTTGAAGAGTCAACTATTTGAAGGCGACAATCAGTCATTTCTTGTCGCGGCACCCCGGCAAGTTAGTGTTATTACAGATATTGTAGCTATGAGATGTGGCTACTTTTGGGGGGAGGAATAGGGCGTTTGTGTGTGTCGTGGTCACCAGATTTTTCACTGTGGAGACGAATCGGTGCGCTTTATAGCCGTGGTCTCTGAGGTCAACTATCTTAAAAATCGTCGACTTAAAGTGATGTTCTATCATGCTAATTGGATTTGTTTAACCCCGTCAAATTGTGACGGTAAAGCGGAATCAGCACTGAGTGTAGTACCCATCATGCGAAGCACAGAAGCTCCATGATTTTGAGACGAGCCACCTTATGTAAATAGCTGAGGTGATCCGAGAAAATATAAGCCCCCTCTTGAGCTCAGGCACACGCGCTTGTCAAATTTAGAAAGTATTCCCAGAAGATTTTAGCAAGACGGTGATGTCATCGAGCTGGTGGTGCAAATTTCTTGAGCTCGTCATCCGTCACAGATGAGACTGTTATCGATATGCTTGGAGAAAATTAGTGTGTAGAGTAGGACGGCAATGCTCAAGGGCCTTAATGGACTCAATTCAATCTTGTTAAAGTGGTGCTAAGGTCTTGTTATGGGGGTGACGTCTGTGGGGTGACGCCCTTACTAAGGGTGCAATGTACTTCAAAAACGCAGTAGACCGTGCGATTACGAAATGAATGTAATGTGAGAGCACAATCTGCTCCCGAATTTCTATTTCTGAACCAGATGTACTAACGGCAGATGGTCAAATGTGTATGCTCTCGATACGCTAACCGCAGCCATTATCTCGGTGCAAATACCGATCTCTAGGATGAATTCACCACACAGAATCGTGGTCAGCTGCACCTTGTACAGCTCTCTCCGCCCGGTCGATGAATATTTTCACTTCTCACGATGGAAAGTATCGAATTCTATTTGATCTTATGATGGGAGGTATCAAACCTCATTTTAGACATTGACATCTCTTTCATCGCAAAGAAAGTTTCTGCGCTTGATAATCTAATGATGTATATCAATTCTCCAAAAGGTGGTTAACGCGGCAACGGCGTTTAATTGTCTGGTGATATGGTTGTTTAGTACGCATCGCACCCGCGCACAGACCTATTTTGATAATATATTCACCAACGCTAGAAAACTCTTGAATAATTTTTTTGTAGACATCCATATCAAACTTTGCAAAGCAGTCCTCGTACGAGTGCGCTAGAATAATCTGACTGTCAATATAGATCATTGTGCTTCGGGCGCCATCAAATATCAATTTTGTGCTGTGTCATGACAAAGCATGATCTACAAGCAAATACCGCAAAGATCAAGGGTTGCTAGTGCCACCAACATAAACAATCAAAAATTGCTTTACCTGATCTTTATTCTGCAACAATTACGTCGGCTTGTACATCCCCTCGCCATTTTCCTATATTTTGTGTCAAATAATGATGGGGTTCAACAGTATTGGAGACTTTAAAGACCGTCTCAGACTGCCTCATGTGTGCCCCGAATACCGAATTCGGATAGGCGATGCAAGTCGTCGATGACGTTTCAGTCTTTGCCATAGTCCGTACATTACTTCAAGCAGATGCTGATGGGTGGTAATACATTACTGTATTCCAGTCTCGCCAGTGTATAGTGGAAGAAAAAATTGACCGATTCACGACATGGGAATACTTGTTATAGTTTATACCGCTAACAAATTTGGGTCACATATTGATTTATAATAATCATGCGCCATCATGCACAACATGCACAACGATGTCGATGCCACATCTCTCACATCGAACCACAGTATACTTATCCTTTCCAACTGTCTATTCGCAAATTTAACAATTTTTAATGCGCTGCTGTTTTCTAAAGAACGGAGAATGTTCTACACAATAGTAATCTTTGAAAAGCAAAGGGTATCTAAACTTGGCTGCGACATTATCTAAGCGCTTCTAAGAGCTTATAAAATGCTGCTTCTTTTGCACAGATACGCTTGCCTTCAACGTGCGCCGACATCTAATGCATCGAAACCTGCTCGCCTAGCAGCAAATCAGTTTTGGCGACTTTCGTATGAATATATCGCACCGTGGTAATGTTATAATAAGAAGTTAAGCTCGCTGAGGCTGGATTGGCAATGAAACCGAACTCATTGACAGTCCCGTAACTAGATAACATCTCTGGACCCGCCTCGGGGAACTGGGTTGTATGCAGAGCTCGCATGACGGCGAACGTATAAATGTCTCCTCAGAAAGAGCAGCAATTCCGATCAGAATTTGGAGGAGGCGGAGGCAATGCATTGAAACACGCTAGGTAGCTGTGACAAATCTACCCATCTACTATGAAAATTGTACGTTGACCACAAGCACCGCATTTCTTCGGGTGGCTCGTCAATTGACGCTCTTGAAAAAGCATTTTAGGAACTAAATCAGTTAAAGCAGTTGCGTTAAAAGCTGCGCGTGTATATCGTACTGGACAAAGACGGTCTGAGACCATTTAGCCTGAGGACACACACGATGGTCCGCGACTACGATGTTCTGTTTCAAAAGTCGTTGAGCGCCTGGATGGTCGGCGGCCAGACTGGTCTAATGACATGATGTTTGCCGCCAAGCTGCTCTCTGTGTAATGGGCTACACTTGGCCATTACATGAAGGAACGTTTATGTACCCTCTGTATGCTTTGAAAAAATTATTAAAGAAGTACAAAATGGTGCTTCCAAGTATATAAGTGAATATTTATATATAGTCACGAATATTCTGTGCGATACAACGTAAGCCAGTCCTATTTACTGGATACCTTCCACGAAACTTGAAGCCCAAGGTTTCAAAGTTCAAGCTCCGTACACCCAAGATCTTTAATTAGCCGAAGCCGAGGTACAACATAGTTAGTACCCCTTGATTAATGAAACCAAGGTTTTATTAAGTAAAACCTACAGGAGCCCTTGGGGTGCTTTGCATGTAGCCAGGAACCATAGCTCATTTTTATTCAGTTGCAAATTCGTTTTTAAAGGCTGAAGTCGTTCTTATCCCCTCCAAGCCGGGACTGTCCAACTCTCCCCACGTCGAGAATAGCCTCCTTGTCGCACAAACATGTGTAGGGACTTTTTGTGAACATAGCCCTCTTACACTTTAAATATAGTAGCATGGGACCAGGACGCTTGCTGCCGGAAGCGTTTAGGTCGAGGATGGTGTGACTTCAGGGCTCCCGCTTTGGTAAGTGAGGGTGCAAAGATTTACCGACGGAAGTAAAGTGTACTTCCTTGCTGTTGCAGCGTGACTGCTGTGCACCTCGCGCAAAGAGAGCTTCTACAGGAAGAGTCCGCGTGATTTACACATAGAGAATGCGCTTACCAGTCGCCTTAAGGTGCCGGAACAGGTAGCAAGTACTTCTTTATTTACATTTAGCTGGCCAGAGATATCTGTTTTTATCATTAATGATAATAAAATTTATATGATGCATTGCGGGAGGCTAGCAACCCACGTGTCCAGAAGACTTCTCCTCTAAAACTACCATTACTTGAAATCGTATCAATTACCATTATTGTTCTTTCATCATGGTTGTACGCCGAGGGATAATTATGTGATGTGTACATCCGCCGTGACAAGTTTCATACACCGTTACACTCCCCCACATCAATATATGAGCAATCCGCATTGAATTGTCGAATCAAAAAAAATTTAGCCTTTATTGAAGGATCGCGAGCACTCATTGTGCCATGATAGCTGTACATTACCAGTGCATGCTCGTTGGTACACCCATTGCACCGGTGGTTCTTTTCCTGTATAAATTTTGAAAAACATAAGGTTCGAGAGGCCATAAAAAAGGACGTAGCCCCTGCGCGGCGGTTTAAGCAGTGAAAATTATTAGGTTCTCTCTGATGGAAACGGTTTGAGCTAGTACCGAAGTCTTGACAGCACATCGTGCAGATTGTCGTGCACAACAACAAAGTAGTTCGTAAAACCGATAATTTTCAAGTCACTTTCGAAATAATCTGTGCATGTCGCAAAGAGCTACTCGCAAATAAATAGACAAGAAACTCAGAGAAAGCATACTGCATCGCGAGAAACACTACATGTACAATTCATTTTTGAGCCTCACATTATGTCGCAATATCACTAACCGCCGGTATAATTGCTTGCTTTGAAAAGCGATTGGAGTAGTCTTCCATCATCTTTAAGACAACACAGCATTATATAAGGCGGGTCACTTTTACAGAGTCACTGTGTATCGTATGTCTTGATCGTCTTAACCTGTTCAACTCATCATTTTAAACACGGCGTTGCATGGATTAATGGAACAAGTTTGCGCTCTCATAGCTTAAGGTAATGCACGAAATTGCTCAAAAGCCGTGAAAATTAACAAGTTTCATTACGATGATTATTAACGACATCGGCTCTTGTGTGAGCAATATGACGAGTATATCTCAATCTTGAGAAACTACTTATCATTCAGTCCCGGATTGTGAGTAGCAATATGCGTGAAAAGCAATCTCATCAGTACGTGAGACTTGCCAACAAGTATAGCATTTTGCTTCAAAAAAGGCCACACTAAAATAAACGGCAAAAGAGAATTTTTCCAGAATTAATGTGCATATAGCGTTTGAACAGCTATCTGAAATGGCGAAAGGATCATTCACTCGCGAAAAAAGCGACCGAGTATGTGAAACAAGTTTTCCTTGTCTTAGATTGGTTGTCACTGCACCAATTTGTTTACTTACATCATCTAGATGGCCTTTGAGTCGAAAATGTGGTGGATCGTGACTGCAGTCCTCTCGAGCATAAGAGAACAGAAAAAGATTGTCTTTTGACAGACGAATATGGTACAAAAAATGATTTCAAAACGCAGAAAAAATGACTTGTAGAATTGTTGCGATTCAACATTTTACCGACGATGTCGGTGATGGGTTCTACGATTATGATCGCGGTAGCCATTGTACCTTTCATCTTGAGGTCGATTGTGAGATCGGTCGTGTTGGCGATCCTTCTGTTTTCTTGATCCCCCGTGTGCAGTCTCAGTGCGAGTGTCGATGGTCATGTAATCCTATCAAGATAAATAATGACAATATATAAGTATCAGGCAATGTCCAGCACATAGTGTATGTTTTACGTCAGTTGAAGGCTCATGGCCAGCTCGAAATTGATCCTGTGCATTTGAATAAATATTAGATGAAGCCAGGATCACTTTAGACTTCCAGAGGAGGAAAGAATCGCTTACATCGATGTGCTTCGTGAATTTGAGCTTCGCCGTCATCCAGGACTTATCCTCATTGGAATTATCATCATCGTCATCGCATTCAAGAACCTGACCGTGGTAGCTTTCTTCTTTAGCTTCGTTTGTCACATCCTTAGACGTATTCGCTGTCGTATTGACATCAATTAACGTGGTTTGGAACTTTTTGAGCTTCGACAATGTTTCTTGTTCTCGAGCAGTTCGACTGCTGGTTTTTTTTCGCTGTAGATACTTCTGTCGTTGCTGCTGAAGAGGAGTAAGCATATTTTGAAACGCTCGATCTTTTTCCAGCTTCTTCGCTTTATCGCCCATGAGTAATGAAACGGCCTTTTTCGATTTCCGCAGCTCTTCGCGAAGCCTAGCATACTCTTCTCGGTCAGTCATCTTACATTTTGAGCTTTTTTCGGTTTTCGTTGAAGCAAGTTGCTTGTCATCTCCACAATTTTGCTCATTTGAGCTCTCCGTAGATTGAGACGTCTTGTTAGCGGCGGCAGTCACGGCTGCTTTTAAATTTGCCAGTGCTTGCTCATTCTTAGTTTCTGCTGTTGCTTTCTCACTAGTTTTATTAATCCGCTGCAACACTTCAGCATCCACTTCTAATTTCAATTTTCGATCATCAAGTAAGTCATGACTACTCATCATCGTCTTGACCTTTTTCCTGACAGCTTGTTTTACTCCTCCATGACTCTCATCCTCCAAATCCTTTTCTTCATCTCCAAACGAGAGCAGCTTTAAATCTCTTGTCGCTTTACGCTCGCGCTTTTTCTTTTGAAGAGCGTCTTCTTCAGTCAAAATCACGTTTTGTACCTTAGCTCTTTATAAGCAAGCAGCATTTAAAATTTAATCTTAGATTTCTGCCCTGGGGAAAGAAACAAAATTGTGAGAGCTCATTTTACCTGGGCACAATGTCTTCGAATGGGTTCCACAGAACTTCGACACTGAGCAATTTCGGTGGATTTATTGGACGATCTTGAGCGTCCGTCTCGATGTCTCCGACACTCAATAGATTGAATATTGTGTTACCTGTAACCTGATAATTGTAAAGACGATCAATGACCAATTAGTACCTTGGAATATCTCCAATACCAAACATACTTTGCCAAAAATGGTATTTTTTCGATTTAAGAATTCACAAGCGTCCAAGGTGAAGAAAAACTGCGAGTGATTGGTGTTGACTTTGTTCTCATTAGCCATAGCGAGTAGTCCACGGTGATTAAATTTAAGTCTCGAGTGGAATTCGTCAATAAAAGCGCCACCATAGATACTTTCCCCACTTTTTCCTGTGCCTGTGGGATCTCCACCTTGCACCATGAAACCAGCAATGACGCGGTGGAAAATTGTTTGGTCATAGTACTGTCAAATAAAAACAGTGTAATATGTATTTTGCCAACGTCCTACAACCATTAAAAGTTGGTACGTACTCCCTCAAGACAGAGTTGCACAAAGTTTCGACATGCCTTGGGTGCCTGATGAGGCCAGAGCTCTACATCTAGATCCCCAAAGCTTGTGTGTAAAAGTACTTTGCCCTCAGTATTCGGCTCGGTGATGTAAATATTGGACATGGCTGCGTATCGTTAATTAATGCTAGAATTATTGAGTACACATAAGGTCTACACAATATAATCAAATTTAGTTTTTCTTTAACAGGACAAACTAACTCAACCCTTTGGCTCTCTCCCATTCCAAATGCTCAATCAATGTCACTGGTCTAAGATATTCTTCAAATTTTGCCAGTGACTTTTTCCGTGGTGATAAACAATACGTTTCTGCCCGAGACTTTTCACGTTGCTCTTTAACTGCTCGAAGAGCCTCACGCTTCTCTTGTACACGACGAAGTTCATCGCCACTAAGTAAAGTATCTTCATAATCATTGCGCTTACGATTTGTCCATTCCTCACAAAAATCGTCTAGCAGCGCGTAGTACATGGATAAATTATTGATTTCACATTGCTGTAAATAAGCACGTTCTCGTTCCATGCGTCGTTTTCCATTTAGCTTCTTGCGACGTCTCCATTTTTCAAGTTGATGTGGCAGCTCTGTAGTAAGAAATGGCATCCTCTCTCGACTTTTACCATTTGTCGTAAAAGGAACATGATATTTTATATGATCAATACTCGATTGATGTTTATTTAGGCCACGAAGATCTTCAAGGCGATGTCTCGAACGTGTTTCATTCTGCATGAACTCGCCCTCGTACCAAAAGTCCCACTTTTCAACTCGCTCGCTACTATTGTTCATACGTTCATTGTTAATACTATTGTTGTCATGGTGACAATAGTAAAGATCTCCTCGACCCTCCATGGCATCATCGTGCCAGAATCCAACATGCTTCGACGATCCACCTCGAAACCAAGTTATACCCCGCCCATGACGAGCACCGTTCTCAAAAAAACCTTCATAAAATTCACCATGACGCCCACGCTGCCGTCCACGTCCATGGAGTTGACCTTCTCTAAACGGTCCTTCCTCAAATGACCCGTCTGGAAACGTCCGCTTACAGACTGGTCCATGAAGAACCCCTTTATCAAACAAACCCTCATCAATAACACCCGTAGAGCTGACGTATCGTCCATGTCCGGTAATCATTCCGTCTTGCATCTCACCATCGTACGTTGCACCATCTGGAAACTTCACATGCATCTCCTTCCCGTTCTCCGTGCCGTCGCGAAAGTCGTCTCCATTCAGTAGCGACCTCTTTAACACACGGCCTCGTAACTTGTCGTTGTGTTCATAGCAACGCTGTGGCCGATCAAACGTGCCTTGGCATACAGTTCCTTTACCATAAATTAGTTTGCCGTCACCACAGCGTGTATTGCCTTCGTAATCTCCGTTATAAATACCAACATTCGAATATTCCTGACCTCTTCCTTGTTTTTGGCCAAGTCGAAATGCACCTGAGTACATACCACCAATTGATGAATAATGAAAAGTCTTGTCAACTGGATTTGGATGACCGTCATTTTGCTCGGCTGTGTTCGAAAGTACGATTAACTCGCCCTCACCATGACGCAGACGGCGAAGAAGCACCGTTCGCATATTGACCTCCTTCAGCAAATCTTCCGAATTGATCGTTTGGTTTGACAATTGGTCATCTTCAAAAAATGCACGTGGTGTAGGGCGTGTTTGAAGAAGGCATACATATCTCCAGTCAGTTTTGTTCAAGGCTAGTGACGCCAGGTCCCGTCCACGTGGACTTTTGAAAGTTGCAGCCCAAGTTCTGGTTTCGACTTTGTCATTAAAATTATTTGACAAAGATCCAGCCATTCTTGAGACTTCAACCATAGTGACGGGCTCTGTCATCAAAAGTCTAGTAATGCGCCTGCATCGACGCTCTAAATTACTAATTTCATCTGTGAGCTCCTTCAATCGAGCATTCGTAACATTTTCTGAGTTTTTGCTTTGTGTTTCAATCTGTTGTTGATGACTTTCAATCTGATCAATCTCTAGCAACGTATTCGGCTTCTTACGTAGCCGTTCAAGCATCTGTCTCAAAGTAGCCATTCGTGCCTTGAGTCGAAGCAACGGCTGATACTCTTGAGTGATGCCATACAGCAGCCATGTTTTAATATCAATCGATTCGCATTCAGACGGCACAAAAGCAAGTATCAGGAGTGCACCACCAGCATACAATTGGTCTTGCAAGTCATCTTGAGGTTTTGGTTGTACGCGCTCGTGGATGATATAGTACCATCGGTCAACCTCGTTGGGTGGTAGCACTTGTGTCATCCAGTCTTTTGGCCATAGGACGTCTAGATAACAAGTAAATCGTTAATTGAAGCCAATTTACAATTTCAAAGGCTACGTGACATACTGCCGAACGGATCCTTTAAAAGTGCAGCATTGCATTTGAAAAGTAAGTTGATATTGGGTCTAGAAAAAATAGGAATTAAGTGCATGCTGAACGTCGGTATGCCATGAATGCGACAATTTGTTTACGACGCACATTGTGAAATCGGATCGTAAAAGCGAACTGAATTGATAATCCTCAGGCTTAGAGATTTTTGAGTCATAGAGCGCCACAGCTATGTGATCTTCCATCACTATGTTTGTGTTCGCGTGTTAGATATCACCTTCGAAATTATTATAATTAGCCATTGGAACTCTAAATTAGAAGTGATCAACAATGCACCGCAAATAGTCTGAACTTGAGCTGAGAAAAATAACCAAACTTTGTGTGAATGAAGGTTGGTCATGTAGCCAAAAAGCGATTTTTAAGAACAAATACTACATCTTTTTACATCTCCGTCGTTAAGCCCCGTGTAATGCACGTGAAGTTGTGGACCACCGAAGTAAGAGTAAAGTTGCAGTGTAAGGATTGCTTTAAAATACATGATCCTTATAGTCCAGGGTTATTGGTTGTGAGAATCAACGCATTGGATTTGATGAAACGACGTGGTGCGACTATGTGCAAGGCGCAACTTATGGAAATAGCTGTGGCATTGAGGTAGCCGAGTGCGGTTATAATTTCGTGTGATTCACTCGCTGATTTGTCGACTTTTCCGTTGTACCTGCCTATGAAAATTGAGGATTTTGACAGCGTAAATATGCTTTTGAAGACCAAGCGCCAGGATTTGAGATACCATCTCATCCTAGGTATGGCGCGGCTGGAAGGCCATGAGCCACGGGTTGAGTGGACATCGATGATGCTAAGTCCCACATACATCTCTCCCTGGTAACTTTTAGCTGGTAATGAACCAACCTTTTGAAAAAACGCAAAAGCACTTTTGGTGTGGGCACGATGCAGCAACTACCTTTACGCAAAATATTATGTAATTGGGGTATTGCTAGGACCTTTGAGCAGAAATCAGAATGCAAAGGCCGCTGTGAGCTGAGGAAAACAGCTGTATGTCGCAATCACCACAATTATGCGTTGTCGGGGGAGTGAGCGATCACATGTCGCGGTCTTCACGGATAATCCTTGCTTAGGCAGATAAGGTCAGCTCTGCCTGAGCCACCACAGCTTACATTTGTTGAGGACGAAGAAAGCGGCCGTATGTCAATGTCTGCGGGAATTGTCACCAGGATTCGTCACGGCTAGGATGGATCGAGGCGGCTGAAAGCTATGGTATCCAGGGCACATCCATGCAGCTGTGAGCCACGAATAGTAAGGTCGGCTCAGGCCTTTAAGTTTTATGAATGGTTTATCGTTGTCACGATGTGATAGTTCAGCTAAGTCAGCAACGTAAGTGACATGTCAGCCGTGCAGAGCATCGAAGCTTCCTGTGTTTGTGGCAAGCAATCGTATACATCTTTTGGAGTGTGACCGAGATAGTTCCTGAGGATAAGTTTTTGGTCTCCGCCTCAGAGATAATATTTTGAATTCGATGAATATATCCTCAGCCGATGCATGCAAGATATTACAAGACGGTGAAATGTTTTGAAACAATTTAAGGATGAGCTGATTTTAATCGTCATACATGCGTAGTCGTAGAAGAGTACTAAGTACAAGAAGTGTCAGCCTTTCTGAAGAGCCCTATCAATATTTTTAGCTTCTCTGAAAAAAATCGTGACAAGGTGGCAAGAAAACCACAAGAGGGGTTGTGCCTGGGTATGGTAAGGCCTCACGATATTGACGTGAATCCTGGAACAAAATATTATTTACGGCTAGCCAGTGGCCTTGCCAATATAACGGTGCGGCCCCACAGACGTTTCCTAACGTGCAGTGCGTGAAAGGGGTTTGGTGAGAGAGAAAGACTGCCCCACACGGCGCCGACTTTCCGCGTCAAAATGGTAAATGGCAAGTGACGAATTGGACATGGTTTCTGCAGCGGGGCTGCTGTAGCTCTTTGCTTAGAGAAAGCTAAGATAAGGTCACCAACCTTACGTTCTTTCCTTGAACCAGTACGAGTCTAGTGGATCGCAATTCGCTACCTCCAAGTACCAAAATCTAACCAAGGCAGACGAACACTTCTGTTCAAACTCGAAACTGTATTTTTAATGTTTTAGTCGCGGCAGAGCCGCCAATATCTAGAACCCGAGTTTTTCCTGATTAATACAATAATACCTCATTTATATAGCAAAACCTAATCAATACAGTTATACACATTACTACTGGCAATCCTGCCACATGGTGGCTTGTTGTTACGGTGTAGCCTTACCACTGTGTGATTACGCTTACTTGTGTAATATGTACGGTCGCACAATCTTGTGCGGTCCACCCCTTCATACAAGGGTACGTGTAACCCGTTACACTCTCCCCCAGTAAAATTCTGAATACACTTAATTGTCGCTCTGAGATACCTTAACGTTCTTTATGAACAACTTAAAACATTCTCCGCTCTATGAGCCCTGTGTCTACGACACGCAAAACACCCAGCATAGCTGGTAGCGAAGACGCCGGTGGGGAAAGCCCTTCTTCTTCTTTCCAGAGTGCATCTCCGGACAACGCGTCCGCGGCTTCACGGAAGCACATGTCAAGTCTACGGCAACTGAGCGCAACACACCACGCCCGCCCCGGGCGACGAGTTCCTCGTCGGAAAGTTTAACGAAGTCGACTACGAGTGGGACACTTCTTTCTCAACATGGGATGACGAGGAAGACGAAGTGCGCCAACAGCGTGACGTTAGCCCAGCTCAAACCCTGCGGACACCTTGTCCGCTCTCCGGCCTCTCGGCTTCCGGGAGAGGCAAGTATTAACAAGCTAAACCCATTCACATAGGTCTTTGTCTAGCCGATAAACACTACGAGTGGAAACTTGGCGCTCCAGTGCTTCGGGGTCTCAGTGCAGTCGCCGCGACGAACGTCTTCAACGACGCAATTCACGCGCTTATTTTGACCGTCGGTCTGCAAATGGACCGCTGTTGACATAGTCAACTTGGTGCCCAGCACCCTGAAGATTGTCGATCAAAACTTCTCAGTGAAGCGTGGGTCTCTGTCAGAGACAATTGGCCCCGAAAGTCCTTGTTATCAAAGGAGATGATCGAAAAACAGCGTCGCTGTATCCACACTGTCGATGGTGTCCGGCGCTGCCGCGAGATAAGCTATCTTG